>NC_137510.1:22370000-22422500 GCF_041902795.1 Electrophorus electricus
TCTGATTAGTCTCGTACCATTAGTAGAACACACCTCCTCAGGTGATCGACGTACAAGTTCAAATGGGCAGTTATCTTCATTGCTTAGCCCTAGATCCTCTGGTATTGCTTTCACAAAATAATTTCAGTTTCACCTAACGTGGTCGGTAACAACATCTGAATGGCTACACAGTATGCAGAGAAGAGAGCGCTCGGTCTGCCGTGAATCGGCACTCTTACTATTACTTAAATGGCAAAGTCCGTATAATAGCCCAAACTTTGTTATCTTTATTACCGATTTGTGCAACAGAGACCTGCTGATGCTGAGCTATGACGCAGAGATTTGCGTGCTTTACCATTCTTGGAGCAAACCCCTTCCCAGCTGAGGCCTCGCACGTCAGGCTCATTCGCCCAGGCAACGTCACCACGGTCCAGCACGAACTCTTGCTTACACATGGAGTGATGCTGCATGTGTGTATGGTCTGGCAATGGCCCGTGGTGGTAGGACTTTACCCTGGCAGTGTCCGATGCTATGGGCTTGCCCCTTTGTCCAGCTCTGAGGGATAGCTCTCGGTCTCGCGTCCGCCTAACAGGCTGCGGCTGTGCATGCAAAAATAATCAGCCAGGTATGATGGAGAACCGAAGGAAAACCTTAACGGGACGACGCATGCGTTCTGGTCATCTACAAAAACAACGGCGGGGGGGAATAGCCCTTTCAACTCTACTTGTTCTTAACTTGGAAGGCCTTGAAATCGAATATGCGCACGGGTCTGAATAGCCACCACTGTGCCACCTTGTGTTTCTTGCCAAGTCATGGTTATGATGTCATTCCTAAAAGCAGATGCGTCTCCTGCCCTTGTGTTTAGCTCGGTCAGTTCGGCTGTTGTCATTCCTTTTGTACAGGCCTTGATTCAGTCACATTGTTACCGAGCGATCGTTACCTAGCTGTGGCCAAGCTCCTTTTCTATTTGGAAGGCAAACAGTCCTATCTGTTCGCCACTTTCTAACAGCTTGGAGAGGTCTCGCTATATATAGCACACGCTGGAGGGGTGAGAGGAGCATTTGATTTTGGGACTTTGCATGCTCCACATAGCTGATGTGTTTATATTTTGCACATGCATGCCAAGCACCTGTGTTCATTTATCTTCACTCCTGAGATGTGCAGTGGGAGAGTACGCTTGGGTCTTCTTTACTTCACTTTCTGCTCCGGCTCTTGGCATCGTTGTGGTTACCCGAAACTTTGGCTTTGAAATTAAGATTCAAGACAATAATAGCAGACTCACAAAATGAGTTGTACCAGCTTGGTGCATTTGAGCGTATAACGAGCTTCGTGAAATTGTGTATAAGATGCTAACACTACTTGATGATGGTCATTGCTTCAGTCCTGTTACACAAAGCCAAATTCCCTCTTCCCTTGCTCTACTGGGCCACAAACAGGGCAGCCTCATTTGGGTTGCCAGTGGCTACCCCAAATTCAACATTTCTCCTTATCGACAGAGGTGAGAGGCCAGTGAATGCCCTGGCACAAGCAGACACGGTTAAGCATCACACATCCCCTCCCAAGCTTCAGTGCAATGCATCAGTAAGCTGGGAGCTAAAGCACAACAGTGGCAGGTTACCGCGGTGACCAGGCGGCCGGAGCGATAAACTCGCCTGCTAGGTGTTTAGTGTTCGCCTGCCGAGACAGCAGCTGGTTGTGTCAGTCTGAAAACAGTCTATGGTTGCCATGTTTGTTTTCTGTTCTCTCTTGACAAGCATCACCTTCCAGCCGCTGTTTTTCATTAAGCTGGAGGGAATGTGCCCTCTGCTCAAATGACACCAGTGAGTAAACTTATCACTGCTTAATTAGTTATTTCACTCTCAGCCAGAGGTATCCTGTGTACAACATCTGCACAAGAGCTGCAACCATTAAGCTCCTGTCAATTCTATCACATTACCATCTCAGTCAGCATGGTCCAGTAAAAAGAAATGTTTAAAACCGTTAATTGACGTGCTGTTTGCCACAAAATGCCTACCAAAAGGCTGCTTGAAAGCAGGCTGTCTGGACTTAGAGACCCTGCTGAGTGGATCTTGGTCAGAGAGCTAAGCTTTTCCCCTTGTGCTGACCTGTGACATGGGGAATCGAAATCACTTTAGCCTCACCAGTCCTCTGCCATGAAGACCTTTACTGGTTCACTGTATGCAAAGTATTTGGGAGCATGCAAAAGAGAGGAGCAAAGCAAAAGAATGACGTGACAGTTTGTCGATGTGACAGTGAATACCAGAGAATGGCTGTGGTCTAGGTGCCAGCAAAATCATTTCCCCTGGAATTTGCATAAAGAAGGACTTGAATGTGTGGTATTGCTATAACTTAGTGAAATCAGTATAGGGCTCTGATCAGGGGCATGGGGTGGGGGGAGGTGTGTGTGTGGGGGGGTGCATGTACCACCACCAGATTTTTGATATCTGTATTTTTTAAATCTTTTTTTATACTGTTATTTTATTTTATACTAAATCAGAGTATTCTTCTAATTTCATACACACCTCGTACTTCAAAAAGTCACACGCCCCCTTTTCCTGTGGCATTGGTTTCTTATGGTGCTGGTACGGATGCACACAGCACCCCGCACATTAATGCTGGCTGATTGATTAACAGTGTGTCGCTGAAGTGTTCTGGAAGTCGGTGATCCCCTTTTCCAGCATGTGAGAGCTAAATGTAAAGAGTTATGCACAATTGCATTTGAGAAATATAGGCATAGTTTGCTTTGCAAGACAGTTGGCTATGGCAAGTAGCAGGAATGGAGGGGTTAGTAACCATTCCCCAGTTTGGTTTAGCCATCTGGCTCGCTAACTAGTCATGCTTTATGATAGCGTAGAAGCCCATTAAATATTGGTGAACTTGTGTAGAAGTGAGTGAATAAGTGAGTTTAATTTTCAGTCGATATAACAGCGCACATAATTTACATAAACATCTCCAGGAACCCATGGCCCAACCTTGCCTGCTCTAATTGTGCCCCCTCCAGAATATTAGCCTGCATGAAGAATGACATAACCTGACTGAATAAACCCGTGTTGGGTTATATTACTCCTACAGAACATGGGGCTGTGGAAGTGTTTTGGTCAATTAACGAGCTGACAAGGTCAAAGGGCAACATTTATTGGGTTGTCAAATTGAAGGTAACTTCAGAAGTAGGCTTTTATTCTACGGGAGGACCGGTCCAATATAACTTAGTCAGTAATTAATGGCTTTATCAGTGGACCTGCTTGTCATATCATGACATTTTCTCTTTTCAGCATTTGTCAGGTTGAACTGTCAAACACACACATGCACATGCTTTTTGGTAAATGTGGCCCTTTGCTGTTCCTTTTCTGTTCTTTTTTTTTCCCCTTCGCGAAGCCTTTTCTGTCTGCACATGGATTTTGCCGAAATGACAGAGTGCAGTAATAAGAAGTTCTGCTAAACACTATAAAATATAGGCTGGGCCTTCACAGCTGGGGCTGCACACTGCATTAGCCGTAGACATTATTATGCAGCGCGGAGGCTTTGCAGCTCCGTGGATCCCACCCCCACCTCCACCTCCACCTCCACCCCCACCAACCAGAGGCTTCCTGCGCTCATGTCCTTGTGACTGGTGTTTTTTAGGGGAGAGTTGCTAATTGGATGCTGCGTGTTTGGAAGGAGACCACAGGGCCCGTTTATAGCCCCGAAAGCGCGGGACTATCTCCTGTTCTCTGTTAATGGGCATGTTGAGGCTGCTGTAGACTAATTTGGCGGCGACAAAATGTACTTCATTTAGCCCCTCCTTTTGATAGTTTTACAATCTGGCACAGGGAGTGATGTCAGGAAGGGTGAACACGTGTATGTGTGTTGTATGTGTTCTGAGGCTGCAACCACTAATAACCTTTCATGTTGACAAAGAAATAAACCCAACTAGTAGAGTCAGTGTTTACTGTGACTTTCTATGACAGAAAATCCCTTTGCTGACACAATTAAAGGTAATACAAGACCCGGGTGCATAAAAGGAAAATAAATCAGACATTACAGAATACTTAGCCTTTTAACTGCATATGGTAGTATGTTTTGCTTGCAGGCCTGCAAACGCCCTGCTTGGAGATGAAATTGATGATGACATTCAGTGGGCCGAGCTGGTTCCCAGTGAGCACTTTATTTTTAGCCTGTCCCAGCCTCTGCCTGGGCCTGGGCTGGCCAGCGCGCACTCTGTGGTCAGAGGGGGAAGGCCAGGCCTGGCTGCAGCACTCGGCTTTGGGCTCCTGGCCGTGGGGTCACGGGGTCAGAACCAGGGTGGGGACCCACTGCCACTAATCCAGTACTCGGATTTGCAGTTCTCCCCTTTATCCTGGAAACCTTTGCTGGTGCTTCGCAATGGATCAGTGGATCATGGATACAATTTTGGATGCGATTATGGGTTTGATTCATGGCAGTGTGGCGCGCGTTAGGCAGAGACATAGAAGGAAGTCAAAGAAGGGGGGAGAGAGAGAGAGAGAGAGAGAGAGAGAGAGAAAATGTCCTGCTCCAGTCTACCACTGTCTGGCTGTTTTGACCAGGCAGAGGTAACTCTACACCCACTAGACTCAGCAGTTGCGATCACAGGCATATTTGGATTTTATGCTGCTCCTTCTGCTCTGTTTTCATAAGCAGATTAATATTTGTTATTGCCTTTTCCCTATAGCTCTTTCAGGACCACATGTGGTGGTCTCCCCGGATGTGAGAGTGTGAGAGATGTGAGTCTGGTCAGCGGCAAGTGGCCTTCGATGTAATCGTCCCTCATTTAAAGAGGCTGATGTCATTCTGAAGTGTACCTGGCAAACCTCCTCTCACCATTGCCCTGAGAGCATTATGAAAACACATCCAGACCGAGTGCTTTGAGGAACGCAGGAAAACCGTTTCACACCCGGCACCAGTAGGATCCAATCAGGACCAGCCCTCCGCTTGACCGTCCGCGGCCGGCGAGGCGGTGCACCTGGTCGACACCGCGCCAGACGTGTGCAAGGCTTCCATGTGGTCACCACCTTCCAGCCGGTCCCACTGTTACGACCCAACAGGCTGCACGCTACGGCGGACAGTGAGTCGAGCTTGATTGGCGATTCGCACACCGATGCATATCAGTCTTCCTTGTTCGCTCCTGGTCTGTTTGTTAATCTAAAGTACCTGCCTGGGGTTTTTGCGGCTGAAATATCTGGGTCAGTCTGCAAGCGACAAAGCACAGCTGGAGAATCCAGGAAGAGGGGGAAAGAAATTAGGGGCCTGTGTTTTTCCCCTTCTAAATGACTGTGCCAAGTTCACAGGAAGCAGGCTGATTTTTCAGACTCCTGAAGTGGTAAATAGAGCCATGGGTGTCCTGGCGGGAGAATCAGCGCAACACTACAGATTAACTGATTAAACAAGACTCTTGAACGTCTTGAAGTATGTACTGTTTAAGGCTGGCCGCTGCCTGATTGTCCTGCATCCCCTCCACCAGTGTTTTACCTTACGGGATCCTACATAATTAGATGTTTAACGCATAAGTTGTTACAAGGTCACAGTCATAATGTAACCCAACCCCCTAACAACTGAGTTAAGGAATGGATTGAACAAGACATTGCCATTTGCCACTTGTAGCACAACCCCCCCCCCCCCCCCCCCCAAACACACACACACACACACACTTCTTATTTACGTCACACCTTTTCCATACCTCTCTCAGGCATGCCTGTTCATAGGCACTTAAATATAGTCATACTAACTTCGGCTCACAAGTCTGGATTTCCTGTTGTCCCGGGATCCGTTCTGTAATTTGGAGAAGGCTCCTGTGTTCGCTGCCCTTACCTCTCCGCCTTTCGTCCGTGACTGCGATGTAAATAACTTGGCCCCGAGGTCACACGGCCCTCAGGTGGCAGACCGCGGGGAGCGCTACGAGAGAACCCCGGGATGCCCATAATGGCTGTTGGTTGCTCTTGTGGTAAAAGGATTGAGAGGCATTGTCATGTTTTGTTTCAGCCCCCAAACACGACACGGCGGTGAGACACCACCAAGCCCTCACAAACACGGCTGGTGGCTGTGGGGATCAAAGCCCTTTTTAATGTCTTTACCAGTCAGTGCTCCCTTGCTCCCTTACCACTTTTAATTAAGTTACTGTAATTCATGTGGCGGGAAGTCGGACCACATCATAGCGGGTGAAAGGATAAGCTCAAAAACAGCTGAGGTTAGGACTTGTTTTACGTTTGTTTTCCTTAATGTCTTTTACCGCCTCCATTTAGTTTTCTTCTTTCTCTCTTTCCCTCATTTACACAGGACAGTAACGTGCAATGCGATCTTTACCTGATCAACAGGGTATTGTGACAATAGTACAAATGACATTTTATTGTAGAATGAACTTAATTACTGATGCGATGAAGAACCTTTTAAGCTGATGAGTCTTTTTTGCTTTGATTAGGATTTCATTGGTAAACATTATGGCCAGAAGACTGAATACTGCTAATTATTACTGCAAGATTTGACCGTCACATTATTGAACAACTCGAATGATTTCAGCACATTGCCAGTGTTGATTTGTCCTTGAGTGACAGGCTTTCTGAGGAGTCAGCCAATGGAGTGCAAGTAGATGCCAGGTGGTAATCCTGTTAGTGTGAAGCTCCCAGGCTGCCCCTAAACACAGCTTCTCTGCCTTTAGACAGACACACCGTGGACCACTGGATAGAGTTACATCCCTATACTGGGCTGTAAAAATGTCAGTTTTAATGCCTTGCATATTATTATTCTTAAGTTGTTTCATGGCTAATAAATTTATCTAAAATTAGATGCATAGCAATTTTGTTGACCTTCAAATATGCAGACAGTTCATTATCCTGTCAAAACATTACTCGGAAAATCAACAACTGTTTTGTCAGCGCTGATATAAATATTGCATTACAGAAGTTGTTTTGGGGTTACTCTTTTTTTTTCCTGTAACAACTCAGTTCAGATGCACTACTCAGCAAGTTTTTTCTTGGTCTGGCAAGACACAGCTGAATTAAAGACTGCAATGTGTACAAGTGCTTGGAATGGGACCTTTGAGATATGACCCCTGAGATATTCTAGACATTTTAGCTAAAGTAAACTTCACACAGGACCAGCACTTTGTGGGTATCCATACCTGTCCCAGGGGCTAGGCCTGGCTCCAAAAGCCAGGCTTGGCCTTAGCAGGCTTGGGAGGGTCACGTCTTGACCCGTGCATGTGTGTGTGTAATTAGCATGCTTAAAATCGCACGCAACCTGCCCCGCTTGCTGATTGACAGATCACACTGTGGTGTAACTGCAGCCCCCGGGGAGACTTCACATCCTATCACTGGACAGTAATTGAGTGTCAACAAACAGGCCCCGCCTCCTGCAGAGGCCCAGGCAGGGTTAAGACAAGCCCTCAGGAGGCACCACCTGTGCGGACCTCTCACGACGTGCGATTGAAAAGCGATAAATCAGTTAATTTGCACATCAGGTAGTTAATGGAAGGGCTTTGAAGCCGGCAAAAGCGATGACAGCCCATCTCTGAGACTATCTGAAGATCAGCTGAAATGCCTCAGTGAGTGGAGATAGGGAAACAGTTCATGCATACTTGGTCTTTAACTGAACGCTGTCAAGAAAACTCGCTTGATAGCTCAAGCATTTTTTCCCCTTAAATGCCTATCTCTGAACGCGGCAGGAATGAGTCAACAGCTTACTATTTAACCCCTGTTTAGTGTCTAGTAAGTGACTGCAGTTGAGATGAAGTCCAAGAAAGCTCAGAAGAAATGCCATGGTAGGCCAGTCCTTTATGAAGCTGTCCTTGTGGAGGGTACGGTGTCAAAAGATTTTGTTAAGTACACACCAAGAAAAGGAAACATCCCACAAGATACTCCCATCACTGTGATCTCACCTTCACTTTGATACGTCTTCTGTCTTAACTGCTCCTTTTTTTTGTTTTCATTCGCACTGCCTGTCCGCATACACACTTCAGCCCACATTCTTCTGACCAGATGGCACTGGGGAAACACTCTTATGGAATGCATATGTTTCTCCGTCCCCAGCTTGATGACTGCACTCTGCAGCTGTCCCATAATGGAAGCTACCTGGACTTGGAGTCCACCCTGGAAGAGCAGAGGGACGAGCTGGACGGCTTCCAGGAGGACGGAGGGTAAGCCACAGGGCCTTGTTTTCGTCTGCTTTCTGTAGTGTAACCCGTCCTTCCATCCGTAGTATCTCTAAGGCAAGGTCTTATAACTTATAGTGTATATTTATAGGGAATATAGCAATATAGTCATCATCCAAAGCATACATTGGTATTATTGTGTGGTGAGTTCCAGCAGGGTCAGCATCACAAGGGGGAATCTGTGTAGTCACACACTGAACAATTCCTGAAACTATATGGCGTTACATGTTACATGAACATGAAGGTTTCTCATTACGAGGTACAGCAGTTTCCAAGCAGCTGAGTGAGATGTCCTAGATCTCAGCACAGTATCAAGTATTAAGAAAAATGTTGCTTGGAAATCATGCATAAAAGGGAAGTTTGGTTTTACACATTATTACATTAGGTTTAATGTTACATTTGATGTTAAGCAGGAGTTATTTAAATGCTCTGCTCTGTAATAAATCACTCATGAGGTTAGATGTGATCTGTGAGCCACAGTATGGTAATCAGACCTTTGATTGTGTGTGTAGACTCAGAAGTATTACTGGCCCTGTAAGAATGGTCACTACAATGCGATCATTGTTTTTCAGCAAACATTTCGAATTCCACACCTTGCAGATCTGTATTCGTTTCCTGTTCACTCTCCTTTGTAACCTAATTTGATTCTATTACAAATGATCAAGATCTTAATGATACCCATGTTGGTTCAAGACAACTGACTGAGATAATAACTTCTGGAGTTTTGGATTAAATATTTTGCTCTGTGCTGTTCAGATTGGAGCACACGTGTAGCTCTGTGCTTTTAGTAGGATTTAGCTCGGTTTGTTCTTTAGTTTACGTGTGGGATTGGATGACACAGATAAACCATGCCTACAAAAATGCTTCATTTCTGAACCACTTGAGAATGAGGGAGCATTCATTGAGCATTCTTGCTTGACTTTGGAGCTACTGGAATAGTCATAAGCGCTAAACCTTCAGTTTAGATTGCATTCCTGTCCTGTAGCCTGCATCAGGTCCAACTGCTAAAACATCCCATCCCATGCTCTCTGGGTGCATCAGGAAACCTTCCTGTTAAGGCCATCAGAATAGCGCAACACTTGCACAGCACATGGGCCTTCGCCTCATGCCACTGGTTTTCCATGACAGGTGTCCCTTTCGCTTTTCCAAGGTACTTACGTTACCTGGCCTGACTGGACGGGCTCAGGGTGATGTCATCTCCATGGCTTAAGGAACTTGGCAAGGCTTGGACCATAGTCTCCTCAGTTAATAAATGGGGTGTTTGTATCAAACCTTCATCATGGTTTTGAATAGCCATTTAACCCTTAAAGTAAGTCCATGGCTTTAGGTCTTTGTGAATGTGTAATTACAACGTCAAGAAAAATAGATTTGATAATGGAGCATTCCCCTAAATACAGAGTACACAGCAGAAAATGTAAAGCAAAGAAATCTATACTGCCTTTGACTCACTCTTCTAACAGTGTTGACGTAGCTTTTGGTAGCCACCCAATGCTGTGGATGTCAGACTCGCTCCTGGTGTTTGACCTGCATTGGACAACAGCACAAATATCTGTGGATGTATGTGGATAAATGGGGCAGCAGGCCCTGTCCACTGCCAGTGGGTTGCGGCTGGACCAAGCCCAAGGTCTAGCCAACTCCTCATCAACCACCAAAGATGCGGAGAACACGTGGAGGCCCTGGAGCCTGTGGATGAGGTCAAAGTCAAGCACTTCTATGCTCTTTGACCAGAGGCGATGCCAGCTGGCACCCTGTCGCCTGTATAGAGCAATTTAATAGACCCATGCAGAGTGTCTGAGTGGGCTGTGGAGAGGAGGAACGCATTACCGTTAATAACAGGGTAATTCGGCACGCTGGGCTTTTTACTGCCTGGATGAGCTCAAGTTCACAACCACCACCATTTTCTGCTGGTATGTTTTATGATTGCAGAGCCTACAAAAAAAGAGAGAAAGAAATGCATGGGCTGTGTCATTAAAAGAAACCGATTTCACCTTTCTCTACCTTCATTTTGTGGCTTCCTTTTCTCGCCCCACTGAAAATGCACTCAGCCTCTGAATGGGCTGGAGTCCTTCATTGCAGTATCACTGACTGGACTGTTCTTACATGTTTAGCTTGGGTTTGAGGTGTCTTCTGAGACTCCTTAATTGCTACCGTTTCCTCTTAGTCGAGTTGGCTTTTTGATCCTTAAAAAAAGTAGGTTTTGGCAGTTTTGTGGGCCAAAGATGAAGACGGCATGGCAGTATGTCTACGACAACGGGACCTCCAGCAAAGTGTGGTGTGATTGCAGCATCTGCGTCCTCAGAGCTCCAGTGTCCATCTTTACATTCCGTCCCTTTGAATTAGGGTCTCAAGCTGTTTTCCTCAAAACTGGAGATATCCTTGCAGCGGGAATGCTGGTAATGGATACAGATCACAGGTTGCATTCCGCAAGCGCCTCAGTCATATGTAGTCACTTTGGGGCCTGATTAGGGAGCGATCCTCTGACGCCTCCTTCAGCAAAGTGGATATATCCATGTCATAGCGGGTTAGTGGCCATAATCACTACCACACCACTACGTCGTGAAGCAGCTCCATCAGCTACGGGGCAAGACTCAGGGCGCCCATCTCTAATTCTGTCTCATCACTAATATTGACCTCAGTCTTGGCAAAGCAGCAACACATTCCAGGGAATCACTCTTGTCTCCTCTCCTGAGATAAAAATGGAAATTAATGAATAATAGCTGAATCTCTCTCTCTTTTCCTCGCTCCTCAAGCGCTATCCTGCTGTTCTTTTTCCCTCTCTCTTCCTCTCTCACTGTTGTGTTGTTTTTTTCCTGGCTGGTCCACTGGAGTAGCTGTCGCCGGCATTGGTTAGCCTCTGGCCCTGGAGAGACGCCTAGTTCCTTTAATGGGAAGGCTTCAAATATTTGTGCGGATTACATGGATACAGGGGTAGGAGGCTGCTCAGCTGGGCTGCTGGATTCTTCCTTTACTGCTGCAGTGAAATGGCATGCCGAGGCACTGTGGCTGTGAGCGTGGAAACCGTGAGGTCATGCGTGCATCCGCCTGTCTTCAGAGACTACTGACACCTGACTGGAGTGAAACCCAGAGAGAGAGGCAGAGAATTTGCTTAGCAAAGGATGTTACTATTATGCACCCCGGCCAAGGCAAATTTCTTTTACTCCGCCCACAGCTAGGTCTAAACCTGAGATTAGATTACAACCACCAGACAACTACATACAAGCCCTGTGTGTTGCTGTGCAGTGCTTTGTCTATTTAAAACAGCAGTGCTCTAGCTGGACAATGTAAACCTGCTGTAGCAATAATTCTTATTATTGCTACTTATGATGCTGCAGATGGAATTAATAAAAAAAAAATGCTACAAGTATTACTGCATTGCCAGGGTATTTGAGTAAAAGTACTGGCACCATTTGTTTATACTGGCATTGATGTCAATTTAAGATTATTAATAATCATTGGGTCTCAAAACTTTATATGATCAGATATGTGATTAGATGTGATATGCAGTTCTGCATATGCCAGCACTTAGCTTCACTGGACATTATGTCATATTAACCACATACCATAGCAACCCTGATATGTGAGCTTTGCCCAGACCTGAATCTGATCCCTGGCAGTGACTAGACTTATGCTCGAAACTAAAAATCCATCTTCATCATTTATTTATTTATTTTTTTTGCTGAGTCAGTGCCGTTCCAGGAGGCCTTTTTGTCTGCCATTAATTGGACTAAGGAGGGAAGTGGTTGGTTTTGAATAGGCTCCAGCTATGCACACAAGTGAGGTGAACACTACGCTTCTGATCCCTGCTTCTCTTTTTCTGTCATTCTCTCTTTCCCCAAACCCACACTCTCTCCATTCCTCCCTATGGAGCATCGTAGGATGATGTACTGTAAGTGGGCGGATAATATGCAGTCTGATAAAGCAGGCAGAGGGGGCTGTCTGGCAGACCCCGGCACGCCAGGCAGAGGCAGCGCTGGGCCGGGATTGGGTCAGGGAGGTTTATGGGAGTGCTGTTGTAAATAAAAAGAAGCGTGCAGCTGGCTTGGGGCAGCGGCCGTCTGCTCGTTCCTCAAAGCCCGTTCCCATTTGTCACAGTGTCTCTCGGCCAGGCCAGAAGCTCGGTTCCCCTGGCCTGGGTGTTCGCATGTCTGTCCATGCTTCTTCCGAGGCCGACAGACTGGCGTTTCCTGTGTTTCCAGGGTCGTAAAAGGGTACGTGCACTCTCACTGCTGCTCGCTGCACCCTGAGAGAAAGGCAGGGTTTGGGTCTTTCTGTCCTCGTCGATGTTGATGGAAGCGTTTTCTCTCCTTTGCCGTGATCGGTCCTGGGATTGCGGGAGCTGTTCTGTCGCGCAGCGCATGCTTGCCTGGGTAATTCGACTCGCACGGCAACAGAGCTGAAAAGCCTGTGCAGAAGAGCAAAAGCCTGAGTCATCTGGCTGAAGACAGGAGCTGAGCCCCAGCAAAGCCACGGGCAGAATGGGAATCCAGCGCGTGTCTCAATTAGCACATGTGCTAGCCAGTACCCATCTCCAACGTTAAATTATATGGCAAGCCCACGTTTTGAACACTTTCCATGATGCCAAGCAAGTTGCTCCTAGAGACACCAAAGCAGATAATGGTTTCGTTCCCAGCATTCAGTTCTCGTATGCTTCAGCCTTGCTTTGTAAGTGTGCAGTAACAGTAATGACTCCCTTTGGGTGTCTCGTGCATATTCTTAGGCCCACTGTTTAATTTGATAATGAGCACACAGGGTTAGTAGCTGGGCTAGTGTTACGAGCAGGGGGATGCATGAAGTTCATTACAAAACAGATCCAGTTACTGATTAGCTACAACAACACAGGGATTAAGTTGCACACTGCTGCCATGTTGCTTTAGGAAAGGCCACGCTGACACAGGCAGCCTGTGCTGTCTTTGGCCGAAGATTTATACAGGCCAGTTGTGTGTGAGTGCACGTGGGTGCACGTGGGCGTGCGTGTCCATCCATCTGTCCATCAGAGTATATGAATGGAGAATATCGACGAGGCTGCAGGTGGACTGATTCTAATGGAGCCGTTCCACCTCTGGCATGCTGCCAAGCAGACCAGCAAACTGCCACTGTACGGCATGAACAATGTTGTGCTTGTACCCTTAGTGAAGA
Organism: Electrophorus electricus; assembly: GCF_041902795.1. NCBI lineage: Eukaryota > Metazoa > Chordata > Actinopteri > Gymnotiformes > Gymnotidae > Electrophorus > Electrophorus electricus. Next base: position 22,383,256 of record NC_137510.1, read on the forward strand.
ACCAATCCCCTGGTTTATCAGTGTACCTGCTGGGAAGAACCAGATATATGTGGATGTGCGTATCGTAGCAATTTGCAGTCTGGTGTTCAGACTGGTGTGTCCCTGCTCACAGTGCCGCTCGTTCCACCACTCTGGGTGTTTGGCAGCTCTGGATTTTCCATGGATTACTCTTAACACTGGGCTGAGCACCATGAGTCAGTCTGATGCAGTTATAACCATGGCCATAATAAGTTACATAATGAACTGAAAATTCCCCTGCGGAACTGAGCCACAAAAGCTTTGTGTCTTGCTTATCGCACCAGGAGGGAGACTATAGTAAGTCCCTCCTACCATATCTCATATGATTATTTGATTTGCTGCGTGAAGGTGATTGACTTAAGGTAGAATCATGCATTTGACTTTTTGTGCTACAGGTATCTGAAGGTAGATGGTAGCTGGGATTGTTGTGGGATCTGGGGCTGTCGGTGGGCAAATAGATTAGTTTTGAGTCTCTCCGAGGAGATCTGTGGAGCATTCTGCCCTCCTGTGTACTCAACCATTTTCATTCATGAGCCAGTTCCTCTGACCAATCAGCATAATCTCTAGCTGAAACCGTGATCTAAGGGAGGCTTGGAGAGCACAGGGGTGGCAGACCCATCTGTCTGTCACTGCGTCTGGGGCTTACCTGACCCATGTGTGTGCCCTCGCTGACCCTCACCGACCTGTGCTCCAGAAGGCCAGGGGAGTGTAGCACGCTGGGGTCCCCTAGAGTGCTGAATTCCCACCCAGAGCTTGGCCTTTGCGGTCAGAGCCCCAACTCCTCCACACAACCGCCAGAGACTCTTCAAGCAGTAGTATAAAAGTGGTAGTAAACCATCAGGGAATGGGCTGCTGTAAGATCACATGTTTGGATGTCAAGACCACACGTAAATATAGTCCCCCAAGGCCAGTATCTCAGCTAACCTGTCCCTGATATGAGACCAGTTGTACCAAAAAGAATCAGGCCTCCTGAAGTAAACAGAGGTGTTATTGTAACTGTATGTGTATCAGGTAGTGTAACTGTGGAAGTTGTAATGGACACTGGGGAGGGCAGTGTAACTATGGAGAGTGTGACTGTGGGCAGTGTGACTATGGACAGTTGGCAGTGTGACTGAGGCAGTGGTCAGTGTGACTGTGACTGCACTTTGAATTGCCGTTGTGTAGGAAAGGTGCTATATAAATAAACCCGCCTTGCCTCGCTAATATTCAATATCGACAAACTCAGTGGAACTCGAGCTGGAACTAATCACTGCAAGACAATGAATATTTTTTTTGCTAATTTAAGCTTCAAAATATGGATTGATTTGTTTATTCACTTAGGAATGACAGGCTTGATTACTTAGGTCAGGTTCCTTCATCTTCCTGGCAGCAATTCTAGTATGACTTCAGAGAAAGAAGTGAGTGAGTTTGAACTGTATAGAAAATTGCATCATTAATTATTGTCCACTCTTTCCGTTTGTGCTGAGGACATTTTGACAATGTGTTGCATTGCAATGCCTGATTGTAAACGCATTATCGTTTCCTTCATTTTTCAGGAGGGGCAGGAAGCACAGTATCATCCTACGAACCCTGCTGTCAGTCAGAGTCCATGCCTGCATAGGTGGGTAAAACGATACTGTTTGCTGCCACCGTGCATGTGTAAGAGGATAAGGGATGATGCCTTTCTAATCCCTGTGATGACTGTAGCCAAGTGATGCTCGCGTGGCACCACAATGTTCCTTCACTGGTTTGAACTGCTGCTTATGCTCCTGGTTTCTGACTTGTAAATATCTCGTTGAAGTGTTCTGGTGGGCGGAGAGGTACGTGTTACGTTGGGGCTCATTGTGGCCACCAGATTTCCGTCCTTTTCTTGTTCTTTTGTGGTTTTGATATGATTAGGATTTGCGATAGTGTGGGGGAGTTGGAATAGTTCATTTGGAACCCTTTCTCTGGTTTACAGCCTTGGTTAAATGCGCTCCAAGTTTTATTTCTCAATTTAAAAGCAGTATATACAAGTCTGAATTACCGCCTCACATACACACAAACACACACACACACGCACACATACACCCAACTTCTTGCCAGCATGTGCCAATCACATTCAAGTTTAAATAAAGTTTAATTGCCTAAATACATTTAATTCCTTCCTAGCTGAATAGTATTTATGCGCATTCTAGGGCTGCTGCAGTAAATCTTGCGTAATTGGCACTGGATGGCAATGCGGCTGAACCTGGTCAAGGTTCTCTTGTAACGCCAGACTGCACAGGCCTGCGTAGCCGCCTGCCGTCTGGTTGATGACCCGTACCCGAGCACTGACGATCCTAGCAGAGGCATGCGGGACCCTGGCGGGACCTTCTCCCCACGGCACCGCACACCTTAACCCGCCATCGTTAGCCCCAGAGGGATTGCGCCAACGTTTAGCACACTGCATTGATTGCCATGGTCTGGCCCATGCAGTTGCATCTCATAAATCTTAGCCAAGACGCCCCCCCAAGTCCCCAAACCCCCCACCCCCCCCAGTGGGTCCCGCTGAAGACCGATGGAACATATGGGGAGAGTTAGCGGCCCAGGCTGCAGAGCGGATCAGCCTGGCTTGCGTTTATGGGCCATCTGAAAGGGGGAGCGAGTGAGTGGCATGTGTTATGTCTCTCTCCCCCCCACCCCCTCACACCCCCACCCCCACCCCCACCTCTTAGTGCCACAGGAGTCTTAACTTAAACCCAGTTCCAGTTGTCTGGTAGAGTATTTTCTCCTGGGCGTACACTTTGCTTACAATGCAGCAAAGAGCTACTGTAGGCTGAGCACTCACTGTGATGTGTTACTTCAGAAATGGTCACCTGTGTGTGCTGGTCAGCGCTCAGACACCACTGCTCACCCACTGACGTGACTATCGCCGGCTCTGAGGAGCAGATGTAGGCCTGTAGTCAGGGCTCTGCGGTGTAGTTTAGCCAAGTATACGTGGCTCAACACAACTCCCCCAAACCCCCCCCCCCCCCCCCCAAATGGCAGCCTGTGAAACCAATCGAGCTGGATGCTGTCAGGTTTTAATTTGTACCTCACCCCTCGTTATTTTAGGGTGCTGACGACAGACTCCTCCCCAAGAACGCAGCCAGGTTATCTCTCTTGGTGGTTCCTCTGACTCTACACGTGAAAAACGACCTGCAAAAACGTCTGGAAACTCCGCAGCAAAGGGCTTTGATTTTGTTTCCTGTCTGATTGGCAAAGTGTGAGGATCAGAGGAAGGAGCTGATAAGAAGCAGACCTGCTCAGACACCTGAACCAGTTTCACCCTTTAGTCTTTCACCTCTCCCGTGAATCTGGACTGTAGTGAAAACTGACTAAAGCTTACCATTCTTTATGTAAACGGACTGTGAGAATTTGTGGATTGGACTTTGGGAATCAGTGGATTGGACTTTGGTGCAGTCTTGGTTGTCCACAGATGTGGTCCGAGTGCGCTGGCAACAGAATGGTGGGTCCCGTCCCCCCGCCTCCGTCCATGAGACTCTGCACAGCATTCTTGGTAGGAGTGATAGGATCACTATTTCTGGCCTGCTGCATGTCTGTGGGATTGCAGCCCTGTCTGGGGGAAAGGTAGAGCCAGAATCAAGGAGGTAGAGTGCTGTGTGTGTGTCTCTCTCTCTCTCTCTCTCTCAGGCGACAGGTGGGCAGAGGGCAACAGTGGATGCTGGGTCTTTCAGTAAGATGACAGCCACCTGTCTCTTGAACAATTTAGTATAGAAACTATAAAGCCAAATAAATGATATATAATACTGCATATAAATAGAGGCTCCAGGTCTATATGTATAAACTCATTTCATTGTCCTCCTGCTCCTTGTCAGTGTCCGGTGGTCCTTTCCTTCAGCCCTGATGAAAGGAACACATTCAGGGGTATTATACCAAAGCTATTCATAGTTATGCCACAATGTGGTGGGTGTGTGGCCTCCATTATAAATCACCCCTTGGAAGTGGACTGTCAGCAGGTCAGGGCAGGGTAGGCCTGATGACACGCAGCAATGTGACCTCTTTTTTAGCCCTGCTAAGTATGTGTGTCCTCTGCAGGTCTTATGCACCTCACTACCTGTAGTGTACAGATAGAATAACTGTTTGTGTCGTGAAGCCCTCCTGGGCCATCACACACTGCATGTCCCAGAATCCTCTGGGGACATCAACCTTCAAAGAGTGTTGATACATTACACCGGCGTCTCCTATTCATACGCGTCTCTCACGTGTCCTCATTGTGAAGTATTGCCTCTGTTTCCTACAGCGTACCAAGCGTTGTAAATTTCCATGTATCAACCCGTTTCTGTATCCAGTTCTATTCCGAGTACAGCCTTGCCCCTGTGACATCTCTGTGCCTGTCCTACGGCCTTTGCCCTCTTCTCGACTCGATTTGGATTTGCCCTTTTGGATGCGTTTGCAACTCAGAGTGATTTTCTGGATTTTTACCTAGACTGTTCGCTTTTTGTGATCTGCGCACATCTGACGAGTCTTGCTGCACGACAGGTTAATTGTCCTTTTTACATGAAAGATGACTCAGGGCCACAGTGCTGGTGTTCAGGTACTGTCCTTACACTCAAAGTCCATCTTTTTTGTCATCCCTTCTCACGCCAGGCGAGTTGAGTAAGGGGTGAAACTCCTCCATGACACAGCGTAGTTTGACATGCCGACATGGGCCAGCAGCAGACAAGAGTACAAACCGACAATAATTCCGATAAATCTAGAATACGTGCCAAATATGTACCAAATCTATAACCACATAAGGGCATAACTACACATTACATGGCTAAACAAGTTCAATAAACATCTTGTATATTTGGAACAGTATTCAGCAAAGTGATTTTTTTTCAATTAACATCTCTTGAAGAGTTATTTTTATTTTTCAGATGTTTCTGTTTGAGGTACTTGCAGCACTTGATTGCTTTTTTTTGTCTGAATCGACATAATGAAGCAAAGCTCTCATATCCCAACTGAAACGTGTTAGAACTTTCACCACAGCAGCTACACTGAATGAGCCTTCCGCAAAATCTGCGTTCCAGCTGAATCCAATAGTTGTTATCAGCAGTACCTCAAACATACTCAAACGTGTGAATCTCCCGGGTCGCTAAGTCCTCTTGCTATCGTCCCTTGTCCTCTCTATAAATCACCCGAAAAGGTTCAGATTGATGTTGATGGAATGGGATTGAGATAAAAAAAAAGACTGAAATACAGTCTTGATAATCCATTAGTTTAATCCCCATCTATCTATCTATCTATCTATCTATCTATCTATCTGATTCTATCTCTCTCTCTCATGAACTAGCACTTCTTCATCGTGGTGCTTCAGCACGCCGGCGTGTCAGACATCACAGACGTGGCTGTTTCTAAACGTTTTGTTTTACTTTAGGGCGTGCTGGACGTGACTGATGAGCCACTTACCATGCCGTTAGAAGTCCGTATCGTTTAGCGCGCTTGCGGGGAGCCTCGGCGGTTGGAAGCGATAACATACACACCGCAACTCATGGTTTCCTCGCCTCTTGTGAAAATCACCAATCATCGTCGCGGAGGCGGCAGGGCGGCAAACCGCGCTCGCCGACACAGCCCAATCCCAGGGCTTCACGAGCCTCTGCGTGTCGCGAGGCTCGACGCTAACCCGCGCCTCCTGCGAGCGACCCCGTGTTTACCGCACGAGCGCATGGCTCAGCGATGCCGGCAGAGCTCTTGACACGGCGATCCGTCGTAATCAGCGCAGCGAGGCCGCGGCTGCGCGATGTCAAAATGGGGCCAGGGCTGCGATTCATTGGCCTCAGGCTGGCAGTGGTCCCACTAAACGCAGGCCCACCGTTTATTTTGAGGACACGTGAGGACACGTGACAGCTTTTCAAAGGGCCTGGACTGTGCGCGTGAGCAGGCCTGTGCATGGCTTTGTTTTGTTTGTGAGGTGAGCAGCTCTAGCAGTCCCAGCCAGTGGATCCGTTTAATTAAAGCCCACCTCATGGCAGGTCGTTAAAAGCACATTGTGGTTATTACCCCTTAACGGAGAGCTGTGATGTGGGGCTCGGAGTGTTAAGTCCTGGAGTTAAAGACAAACCCCACATAGTGGCATTTTTTAAAGTCCAGATATGCGCTCTTCTTGTTTCAATTAAGCCGACCGTTTACATGCGTGCTGCAGACTGTTCTATGAAGTTGACATACTTTTCTAATTAGCTGATATTTGACTTACCTTGTCAATGTTCATAAAACTTCTCTATAAATGGAGAGTGATTTAAAAGGCTGAAGTAGCAGAAACAATAGAAACAGAACGTGAGTGTGAATAAAATGACACAAATTAGCAGATCCGGTTTAATATAAACCCAAACGTTTTCTCTGGTGAAGGAAACAAGTCTGCTGCTTGCACACCTGTGTTCTGGTTGGCTATGCGCCATCTGTATGGCCTGGTAGATGCGGACTAACACACAGGCGCAGGCTAAGAGCGTCCTGCGCGCTGGGCTGTCCACGCAGGACGGTAGATGCGGACTAACACACAGGCGCAGGCTAAGAGCGTCCCGCGTGCTGGGCTGTCCACGCAGGACGGTAGATGCGGACTAACACACAGGCGCAGGCTAAGAGCGTCCCGCGCGCTGGGCTGTCCACGCAGGACGGTAGATGCGGACTAACACACAGGCGCAGGCTAAGAGCGTCCCGCGCGCTGGGCTGTCCACGCAGGACGGTAGATGCGGACTAACACACAGGCGCAGGCTAAGAGCCTCCCGCGCGCTGGGCTGTCCACGCAGGACGGTAGATGCGGACTAACACACAGGCGCAGGCTAAGAGCGTCCCGCGCGCTGGGCTGTCCACGCAGGACGGTAGATGCGGACTAACACACAGGCGCAGGCTAAGAGCGTCCCGCGCGCTGGGCTGTCCACGCAGGACGGTAGATGCGGACTAACACACAGGCGCAGGCTAAGAGCGTCCCGCGCGCTGGGCTATCCACGCAGGACGGTAGATGCGGACTAACACACAGGCGCAGGCTAAGAGCGTCCCGCGTGCTGGGCTGTCCACCCAGGATGCTCTCCAGGAGAGCAGCAGTCCAGATGACAGGTGACGTGAGCTTGGTGGGATGTCGTCTTTTTAACGAGCTATTATGGAAACTACTCCAGGCAGCTTCCGCTTCACCTTGAGTGATTTGCCCACACCCTTCAACCAGAGATTTACACCTCTCCTAAATCCTTATGCAGCAGAATTAGTCCACTTTGGCCTTCAGGTTGACATTTTGAAACACCGTTTTCCCCAAAAAATGCAAGTGTGTGTATGGGGAACTTTTGGAGTCATAAATTCTCAATAATTCCTTGCGCCTTTCCAGGCCGTAAACAGTGTTACAGTTTGTGTGTGTGTGTGTGTGTGTGTGTGTGTGTGTGTGTGTGTGTGTTTGTTTGGGAGGTGTGTGTGACGGAGAGACAGGCAAGCTAAGTCTGAGCATGTTCACAGCTGTTCCAAGGCTGAGCATCAGAACCAGTTCCCAGCTCTCTCCACATCATACGCAGCCATGCTGGTGGTTTGTGGCAAGCCTTCTCTGTCCTGTCATGGATTTTTCCTTGGTTTTGTCTCGTTATGCTGCGCTCGGGGATTTGCGGAAGCACGTGTTTGTGCAAGTGACCCAGACGACAGTCCTGCTCAGGCGTGTGTGCACTTTTTCCATCCTTTTGTCTCTCCTCATCCCCCTTCTGCTGGGGGACAGGATATTTATATGTCCGGGCTTGTGTTGTGACGAACCAATGAGCAGAGGTTCATGCAAGCACCTGCAGGATGTCTCTTTTCCAGACTTTAAACCAGTTCACTCATTAGCTACCAGCTCCAGTCCAGCCATACAACACACAGCTTGCAAGGGGTGCCGGGTCATCCGAGTCAGTTACGTGATACGCTGCATGACAGCTACACTGTCCTGGGAACGACTCGAGCCATCCTCGCTTAACAGCCCAGCATAGTGACGCTGGCTCAGGGGCCTCTGGACGCTCTGACCCGTGGAACATGCAGCCAGTCGTGAAGTCCAGCCGGCTTCCCGGTACACAAAGACAGACATTCGTGTAACGGAGGGCTGTGAGGCCCAATCTCCCCCGTCCCCTCGTTCCTGCGCTCTAATGGAGTTAGAGTCACGTCCAGTGGCCAAGGCAAACACACGCCTGCCAGAAGGCAGAGGCTCAACCCAAACACGGCAGCACATGCGGAGAAGGGGGGCGGAGCAGGGGGGCTGTGTCGGTTGGGGGGGGGGGGGGCTGTTTGTGGGAAGGCACTCTCGGAGCCACAGATCCAGGAGTGCATGGCGGTGAGGTTGATGCTATCTGCGCCCCAGCCGTGTTGCATAGGGGCCTACAGCTCCGCAGGTCGCCGATAACATTTCAACACTGAAGTGACGCGGGAGGTTGGGAAACAAAATCGAAGGAAACGGCGGCTCTCTCCAAACGGACTTTCTCCGCTTCCGAGACGGTCCGCTTGCGAAGGCTGTGCCCGGTGGGCCGGTGCCGTGAGACGCCTCGTAACTCGCATTCTCTGTTTTTCACGCCACTCGTACGTCTGGGACCACAGGTCAGCCTCGTCTCGGTGGCTTCTAGACCACGGGTTCGCCTTTTCGCAGCTCGCGTGATGTTTTGTGCCAGTGAGGCAATGATGCCAGGCCTGGACTAGCATGTTGTCAGAGACCCACATGCTGCAACACAGGCCGCTGTTTACCCAGCCTCCAGCGCGATCTCTGTCAGCACACTCCCTGAGATGGATTTATCATGCTAGATGATGCCGATGATAAGAAATTCTTCTGCCAGATGCTCTTTATCCTCTCCGTTGGCCCATATTACTGACACTGTCCTCCCCCTGTAAAGATGGCTTATCTTGCAATCTGTAGCCCACTCTTACTACCCATAGGACATCTGTGAAGCTGCGAGAGTGAACATTTTGTCCAGAAAGATGGATGGATGTCACTTATAAAGGCTTACGAATTACCAAGCTACTCCATGAGACCACACATGTCTGTGAGAGAGCCATTTCGCTAGGTACTATGTTGTCTGCTGTGACTTACCTGATTCTGCATAGATCTGGTTATTGAGAAATGTACACACAATGATGCCTGATTACGTTTTGTAATCTCTGCTTGTTCTGCATTCAAACAAGTTGTGGTTCAGCCTGCCTGTCGTAATAGTGGCTGACCTGTGACCTGGGCCTTCTCTAGCAGTGCCACAGACACAGACATCTGAACCACCATACATAAATGGCAGTGGTATATGGCTTCTCAACTTCTTTCTCTTTCTTTCTCTCTATCTCACACATCCGCACACACACACACACACACACACACACACACACACGCACGCACACGCACACACGTTCCTGCAGATACAGTCGCAGCAATTCTTATGAGCCATCTGGTTCCCATTCTCCCCCCACCCCATACAACTGAACCCCCCCCCCACCCACCCCCACCCAACCCTCCCTCCCCACTGGGGTCCTCACAGCTTAAAGGGGGGAAAGATTCAAACTGTCTACATGTTCATCCGTGGAGGTATTTTTATCAGAGCGCTAGGCTGTAACCCAAGCCCGCCTGCTCTGCTCCCCCTCCACCCGCTCGCCGCAGGGGGCCCGTCGCCCCTCCGTTAGCTGGCCGTAACCTTGTGGTGCTAATTGCGATTCGTTTGGTCAGCCCTGACCTGCAAAAAGGATGGAGACAAAAACAGCACTCCAAGTTCAGGTTTAATCCCTAATCCGAGGAGGAGATCAAGGACGTTATGGGAGTGGGCAGTGTGGGCTGCCGGTGTCTTTCTTCTTAGGCCTTTGTTGACTGTTTCTCAAGGATCTGAAGATGAATGGAGCATAATATGCATCTAACAATAGAAGTTTATAGCGGGGGCTGAATTTTGATCTGTGGCTTTGCAGGAAGCTGGCCAATTGGTCCTTGTAGCAGCAGATTAAGCACTTAAAAACTCTCACTGGTATGCCTCGCAGACCAAATACACCCACGATAAATCCGGCACTGGATCTGAGTTAGTTAAAGAAGGCCCACGTAAAACACTCACATCGTGTTTTCCAGTGGCTGAAATCTCAGAGGGCTGTTTGAATGCCTCCGTTGTTTATGTATCAAAATCTAGCCTGTTAGCCACAACACTTCTCGACTGGGACATAAAGCTTCAAGAATGACGAGGGCCTTTATCAGATTAGATTGTGAATGGACAGCGTTTACCTAAACGCTGGTAGTGGATGACAGCGTATTCCGGTGAAGATCACAAGTGTGCAGGCTTCTTTCAGCACTTTAACAGCTGACGCCTGGGTGCTAGCGGACAAGCAAAGTTTGATACTCAGTTTAGATACTTTTGTTATCAGTGAATGCTTGCTAATCTGCTGGCCTTACAGCACGTGCGTGCTTGTCTCACCATAAAGTAGAGGTTTGGTTACAAAACTGCAAGAAATGCCTCAGTAACTGAAGACATAGATTTTAAGAATTAGCCGCTTTAAATAGTTCTTATATTTGTTTTATATAGTTCTTCCGACAGTTTACATTCCAATCCAGTTTATTATACAAAAATAATATAGATATTCGCATGAGTAGGAAGGTTTGCACATTTTGGTTTTAGTTAATTTAGTTAATTAATTTAAGTGGCTTTGACTCACCGTGGTTACATCACGCAATCAATGGGACACCAGTGGGAAACATACATATGGAAAGACCTCTACTTGTGTATTTAGTGCATTATTTTATTTTGAATTATTAGAGGAGTGGCATTATAGGTAAGGTACTGCATAAATGCCCTTTTCCTGACTTATCCTGCTCACATTGTAATTTAAATCCTGCCATGCTCTTAGCCTTAGTCATATTTTGGAAAACATTAAGTGGTTAATTTGCTATAAGTGAAAGTGAAGTAATCAGATTATGGTGCAGTGTGCAGACATGCTTGGAAGATTCTCACTGACATACATGATGCAATCAACCCAAAGTGTCTAGGTTTGTTGGAATTTATTTGAGCACTCCCTCTCTCTGTCTTTCTATCTCACTTTCTCTCTCTCTCTCTGTCTTATTGTTCCACTTTCCCTTTCTGTGCCATTGGCTATGTGCATCGACTTCCTTGTAGATGGAAAGATTGTAACACAGTCATTCCGTTCTTGCCAAGTGCTTCTGCAAGAGAATAAAACAGTGGAGCATGGAGGCTCCCAACATTTCAGAGGAAAATCAGCAGTTCCCAGAAGTTTCTCTCCATTGTTAAGCAGGCAGTTATGGAGGCATAGCAGATGGGCCGGGGCTTGCTGGTAGCAGGGGTATGGAGTGCCATCTGGGCCAAGGCCTCTCCATGCTGCACCATCTTCATCCAGCACAGAAATCCAGCGCCGGCTCGCTGATTCACCCCCCCCCCCCCCACGGACTTTGATGTCGGAGCTCACCCTGCTCGCTTGTCTGCGCAGATCTGTTTGGCTCAGCCGGGAGCAGCCATGTCGGCAGCAGGCCTCTGACGCCTCTTCAGCCTGGAGAGGAATTCCTGTGCTGTTCGGAGAATCGGCATATATATCAGTCTGTTTTCTGGATTCGTTTAAGTAGGTTACTGTGATTGGAACGTTCTAAAGAACAAATCTACAGTAGCTGGCTGTGTGATCTTTCATTGGACCTGCACAGGGCAGGGCAGACAGGAGCTTTCTGCGAGCCACTAGTACCTTTTGGAATAACAGAAGCCCCTATCACAGAGGATGGGAGGATGGGTTTCTTGCGTGATGTCACTTGAAAAAGTAGCTTTCCTGGTGCTTTATCAAGCCCAGGAAGCTCTCAGCTCTGTGCAGCCAGTCCAGGCAACAATGTACTAACTGTGGTTTTGCCCCACGCATGGCCTTCACTGATCTGTTGCCATGGTATGAAACACCTGAGGCATCTGAGAAAAAAAGTCAGATAGGAAGTCATTGGCCCAGTAAGCGATCTTCACTGAGCGGAAGGGGCTGCACTGAAGCAGACACCAGAGCCTGCAGTTCCCAACACCGGCACTCTGGTATCCAAACACAGCACGCTGTAAACGTGACCCGTAGGGGGTCGATCTCGCATTATCGGCTCGGGCCGTGCCGGAGGCCAAGCTGCCGTTTTTAGAGCTGAAGTAATGACCTAGCTAAAGGTTTCACAGTTGGGCTTATATTTATACATACAACTTCCAATACCCTCTTAGATACAATATTCTCTCGGATTGTTCAAGCTTACTCATCACTTTCAGTTCATTGTGTCCCCTTTCTGTGTCTTCTAGGGAAGTTGGTCGGGGAAGTCGTTAGTGCTGGACAACAGCTGATTGTGATTCATTTTAAGCAATGCCAGACCCGAGCTCACACTGGTGGAAAGTAGTTGTGCAGGCCCTATATGCTGAATAGGTCTGTGATTTGTGAATGAATGCTGTGCGAGTGTCTGGTCCTGCAAACCCCTTGTGGAATCAGACAAAGGTGTTCTTGTGTTCGGTTGCCTTGAGGAGTCGAGAGCCACTGAAGTTGAAACAGTCCGTTTCTCTCCTCTCTCTCCAGTGTTGGGGAGTGTGCTAAGAGTCCCCTGCTAACATAAAGGGCAACCCTGTGGAGTCCTGCCCCCACACGGCCCTGAGCCAGCATCAGAAGAGTTCCGCTCTGGAGCCTGAGTGGGAGAACATTGAGAAACCTTTGTCACCCTTTGCTGGGCAGAAGAAAAGGATGGCGGATCTTAATGGAGACGAGGCCCCAGTTTCTCTTGTGAAAGCAGTGTCCAAGAGGTGTGCTTAATCTGCTCAGCGATTGTACAGCAACTCCCCCAACCCCAACCCCAGCCAATCTCAACATCCATAAAGGTGTCAGGAGCGGGGCCTCCCCTTCTTCCTCATTCACAGCTCGTAAGAGTCAGTGAAGTGCCCAAACTGTGGCTCCCAGTGGGCCAATTAAATACTTGCTTATCTTCATCATCTGCATGTACCCATTTGAAAGAAGGTTCACGGACGTGAGGTTGTTGTGACGGGACGGTCGGGCGATCTCATTAAAGTGGCAGCAGGCCTGAATCCTGAGCTGGTGAATGAGAAAGGGCCACCACTCCTTGGAAAGAGCTGACGTCGCTACTCAGCTAGCCCTCCGCGCACAGACTGTGGCAACAGACCCATTGCCTTGGTACTGGTGCGATCCGATGCAAACCTTATATAGGTTTTGTTTGTTTTTTTCTGTTTCTAACTAGGTTGCAACTCAGACCCATGCGTGCCGTTATCGGCAGTAGTTGTGGAATTGGTGGAAGGCTGGGAGGCTTCAGCATTCAGCTTGAACGCTGCAACGTCCTCGCTGAGGATCTGCGAGTGCAGGAGCAATGAAAATGTGGAAGGTGATGAGGGGGTCAGTGGCGTAGTGGAAACATCTCACTGGCAGTAGGGAAGAGTCTCCCCAATTTCAGTTATTGCATTACCCCATCAAGCACATACCATAGCTTGTGATCTGATTTCAACATCAACAGTGCCAAGATGTAGATTTATTTGATTTGTATCCGTTATGTTTGTCAAGTTATGCCCCTGGTGTATGTGGCTTCCTTTCTAAAAACACAGAAAGGGCTTTTGAAAGGAGAGCAGCGTCATGCCATTGCGGCCTTCTTGTGGCCTCCTTTGCCGCCTTGAAAACTGAAATAGCTGCAGCGTTTACGTTGCTGCCCTCCGCAGCTCAGTTACTTGTACATGCTGTCTGGAGCCCAAAGCCACATACTTTCTGTACTCATTGATTTTCAAGGCCTGCTAGCGTGCCAGTTTTTGTGAACCCTAACCCTAGTTTTTTGTACCGGTAAACATCTAAATAAAAACATGCCCATATTGCATGAAGTGTTTCAGTCCAGTCACCTTCTGTAGCACCTTAAAAGCCCCGTATAAAGTGCAAAGCGAGTTCGGATGAAGCACACTGGAAGCATGGTGAAGGCATGTAATTTTTACGGTGGCCATTGCCTTTGTTCTCCTCCTGGTCTGCTCTGACGGAAATTGGGTGGAGAATCGGGGTGCTGGAGCTGCAGATGGGGGTATGGGTGGGGGTGCAGGGTCTGTACTGCATCTCCTTTAATCCAACCTGTGTCTACTCCCTCTTGCCCTGCCTGTTGTGTTGCAATATGGCTGTGATGGTTGGCAGTGCTGGTGTGTTAGGGGATTGGCAGGCACACGCGCACACACACACACACACACACATACACACACACACACACACATTATTTTTAAGGCTAGAACATTTCTACTGGCCATCTAGCAGGGGCATACAAGTATAACAACGCACTGATTGGCCCAGTGAGGAGAGGGAGGGGTGTTTAAGGGTGATGCCAAATCCCTGTCCGGTCCCCTAATCTGAACCCCATGACCCAGAGCTGCTTAGTATGCCATCGAGTTTCCTCGAGAGATTCTCCCAAGATCCTGAGCGCTGAAGGCTCTGGCCTGAGCTGCTGTCTTCCGCCATTGGCTGCTTCCCATCATGACAAATGTTTCAATTCTCCTCACTGCGCCAGAACTATTTTGCCTGGAGTCTGCTCCAGTTATGGTTTTCATTGATAGTCATTGGCCCATTCTGCATACATAACCCACCAAAGTACACTCCCCCAACTCATGTAATTGTATTTATTAGAACGCAGAGGGCAAAACTTTGCTGTAAGTTGTTTTAAGTCAAATTACAGATTGAGCAACTTTCTTTTTTTGGTTAATCTGATTTTATTTTCTTTGCTGTTGTAAATAGTCCATCATTGTAGGTTTGTGGAGCTGTTGCTATATACTCCCCCAGATCCTAGATTTAAAACACAATTCATCATTCTTAAATTACCGTTGCTTTTTTGAACACAAAAAAAAATACCTTTAGAGGTCTTTCTGTGTAGCCCCATCAAACCATAGATCACAGGTCTTTTTTGGTGTTTCTGCAGAGAGTTCTGGTATTTTTTTTACACCATTAAACAATGCTCCATCAAGCCCTTTGAAATTCCTGGTGTTGTCCAGAAGCAGTTCTTTATGTCACTTTTCCATTTTTGATAAAAGTGAGCCACCGAGTGTTCAGATTCCATGTTAAGCAAACCCAAACTCGTTGGCATTAAAAATAGTCTTCTTGAACTTCACTGAAATTAACCGCTGACTCACTCGGTTGAGCAGCGCACCCTGCATGTCGTTACACGTGTGCGCTCTGTCGGCGAGGCGAGGAGCAGAGGGCAGAGTGGAAGGAGAGAGATTGAAGCGGAGAATGAAAGAGAAGCAGTGAGCTCTCCGTGGTGTCAGCTACTTTAGGAGCCAAAGGACCCAAATAAAACGGAACTAAAATAGCACCTCTGAACCCTTCTGACTCGTGTCTCACCCTCCTGCAGGGCCTGCGCTCCGTGGCCTGATGGGACTTCACTGGGAGCCACGCTCTGCTTTCCTTACATGTGCTGACTCCACAAACCTTTTGGAGGGGGGGGGGGGTTGTTTGTTTGTTTGTTTGTTTGTTGTGCACTTTTTTAGTTCAGTAAAAATGATTGCATAACATTTATACTGTAGTGTTTTTGTAAATATTTCTTTCTTATTGTATTTTTGAATAAGAATATAGTGATTTCTTTCAGCAGATTTAATGAAAGACACATGTGCAGTTCAGAACCTATTCCCAGACATTATTGGTATATATTAAGCTGACATGAAAATTCTCTGAATGTTTCCAAACATCAACATTAGTATATAGTGATGGGATTAGTGTCCCCTAGCAGAGGCCAGTCAGGCTGCTTCGGCTGAACCAGCTGGATGGATGAGTGATTGATGGATCTGATTGTTTGGCTGTAAAAAGACACAGGTGGATCTTCTCAGCCTGACAGCCTGGATCAGGGAGGTTAAACCCTCTCACCCCAAAGTGCCACCTAGTGACCTGTAAGAATTCTTCAGAGGAAGAGACATACATATGCATCCATGCACACACACACACACACACACACAGAAACATACATACAAACATGCTCAGGCATTCAAACTAACACACTGACACAGAAAAGGTGCTGCTAGAGAATTTGTTACACTCTCAACATGCTGAAAGAGCTTTAAGAACTTGTTTTTGTCCATTGAGCCATTATGCAGTCATGCAGAATGTTTGCATGCCCTCACAGCTACTTTGGCTTGTTTTGAAACTCTGCTGTGTACTGTGGCAGTATTTAATGCTGCGCTCCACTGCTGAAAGATTTAACCAACTTTAATGTGAGGTTCATTTCATATTCGTCCGCATGTTTACACTCCCTCATAAAAGAATGCAAACTGTATTTTGGAACTCCCTCTCAGTTTGCATCTTCATCTGTCACACACACACACACACACACACACACTCACACACACACACACACACTGGGGGTCCTGGAACACAGCCCATGAGTCTTTGAAGCCCTTCTGGTGCTGAGCAAGCGTAGGACGGGGGTGTGCTGTCAATGAAAGGCCTTCGGTGGGCAGTGCGCCCTCCCAGGGTTCTGGGAGTTGGGTGCTCCCTCTTTTGTGCCAGTGACCAGTGGAGAAGCACTGTCACTCCACACTGACCCCTCTGATTCCCCTACCGCCCGCCTCTACGGAGGGGGGGTTCAGCTCCCTCCTGTCAGCTTCCTGATTGATGGTCCACAGACACAATCCCATCCCCTGTGGACACTGTTGGTGCCTTCTAATTTTTTCATCTTTTCATCCTCTCTCTCTCTCTCTCGCGCTCTCTCTCTCTCTCTCACTCTCTCACTGTCGTCTGTCTCAGCCATAGCAAAGGGCCATGGTCCCTGTCAGTATAACCACTCGGCTTAAATGAACACCCGTTGCCAGAGAGCCCTGTGCAGCGGGTCAAAAGCCAGGCCAAGAGGAGGCATGGGGGCGCTAGCCAATGACGCCGGTGCCAACCAAAGGAAGGATGGATTATATATTTAGGGAGCCAATGAAAAACGAGCTCATTCACGTGGGAGAGTGGTGCGCATCCTGAAACGAGACCAAAATACGCACTTTATTTTTCAACTGTCCATTTATAGCAAAGCCTCCGACATCTCCAGCTCCACGTGGTTACTTCTTTACTGGTAATCTGAGATCTGTACTTTTTGATATCCACACAGCTGTTCATTTTGCGCCTATTAGGAAACACTTAGAAGCGCTAGCCATCGCAGGAAATATCCCTCACCAAATATGCAAACTAGCATGTGGTTAAAGTGGATCCGTCTGCCTCCCTCAGTGCTGAGTGGCCTATATAGCACACAAAAGGTCTACCCTTGTGGGGCGAAGGTTTAAACTGTTGGCATGTGACGGCTGCAACTCATGAACTGGAGACTCGGTTCCTGTGGAAGGTTCCCGGGTTCCCAATGTTTCCTCCCCAGTGGTGTGAGCATCAAGGCACCTCCCCCCCCCCAATATCCCTCTGTTTCCCGCCACTCCGGCGCGGCAGCGAAGGCTGATCCGGGTGACCCTGCGGGTGTTGTCTTCACCCCCCCAACCTCCTCACAGTGTGTGTGCAGTAGGTTCTGGGGGGCAAGAGGAGAGGTGGAGAGGTGGAGGAATGCCCTCCTAGTTGGACATCATGCGGCGTTCGCGGGTGCTCAGACTTCCATGGCAGGTCTCACGTTACTTCCCTGAATGGCGTTTTTTCCCCCCTCTGTCTTCGCCTCCAGGAAATCTCAGCTTACCTCCTCAAGCAGAACGAAAGGGATGATCCACCGTGGGCCTGGATGGGAAAACGAGGCAGGAACTTCAGCTAATGCCTAACCATCGATCATCTTAATAAGTTAATGCTCTTAAACTAGCAATGGTTTGATGAATATAATAGCCGCGGAATTGCTCTGATACCATTGACATTCAATAATGGCACATGTTAGCAGAGGATGTGGATTCAGTGAGGAAATATTCGCCTGCTTTGAATACGTGTTAAAATTGAAACCAGGCATTTTTTTTCGTCTTATCCAGTCTGGATGGCTTTTATCTGGCATTATGATTTAGGAAATAATTAAGCCTCTCAGAGCGGCTCTGTAAAAACGACCGAACCGTCTGGTGTATGTGTAAGCCTGGTGTTGTCCACTGCCTCTCTTTGGTATTGTCTGACTGGCTCCTGGTGCCTGTTCTGTGTGTCCTCGTCATGTCATGCCGCGCTGACCTCTGATGTGGAGTAGGCCATGCTCGGCAGGCAAGCTCTCTGGAGCTGTCTGGCGGGGAGGACCAGAGTGTTATCTTTGGAGAGTGTTGACACGATCTGAGTTTCAGGAGCGGGGAGCAGTCCGTCTCTCACGGAGAGTTAGTGATCCAGCCGCGCTTTTGGTTCCCCACAGGAGAGTGTTCTGAGGAGGGGAAGAGGACGCACATACCCCACACTGAAGGAAAGTGGAGAGCGAGGGAGAACGTTGAGGAAGACGAACTTGTAGCTGCAGAATTCTCAGCACTTTCCTAAAAGTATATTTGCCAGCCATTCCGGATATGGGCCTGGTTGAGTTCTAACCAATGAAACAGCAGCATATTGCAGACCACAGCTACCAGTGCTTCCTGTAGTCACTGTTGGACCCGCACTTCACTTAACCAGACAAAAAGCTAAACACGGCAGCCTCGCGTTGTGCCAGGACTGTGTGCTGACCCTGAGAGCTTCTCTAAGTTTTACAGAAGCTGTTTGCTATTGAGTTGACTATTCCATGCAGCGAGAGAGACAGAGAGACAGAGGGAACAGTACAAAAGAGTCCTACATGTGGTGGCACGGGAAATG
The DNA here is from genome assembly GCF_041902795.1 of Electrophorus electricus. NCBI lineage: Eukaryota > Metazoa > Chordata > Actinopteri > Gymnotiformes > Gymnotidae > Electrophorus > Electrophorus electricus. Next base: position 22,401,886 of record NC_137510.1, read on the forward strand.
AACGAATCCCAAGAGCCTGCCGCGAAGGCCTTGAATGTAGGAATTCACCCGCTTTCATCCTCATCGCTGCGTAGAGCTTTACTGCCTCGGTTATCCGGTCTGAGGGACCCCCAGGGGTCGGCCTGCCAGCTCGGATGCTTTTCTAGCCGTAGCGAGCAGCCGAGCTCACAACAAATTAGTACTGAAGACTGAAGGGGATGGCCACGTGACCGTGTGTTTCTTCCCAGCCTGGCGGATGGAAGGTTCCAGCGGCATAGACCAGCGCGGTGAGGGGCGGGGCCGAGGAACAGAACAGAGGAGCAGACTGAGCAGGAACGGCCCCTCTCCCTCACTGCAGCACAGCAGGTTTCAGGCAGTGTCTACCCTGCTCACCACTGGGGCTCTGGATTTTTCCGCAGCTTCTCACGTGGTCACCGTGTATGAAATATCGGTCGACGCAGCAGCTCATATAAGATTCATTTTCTTCCGTCCTGGAAGCAAGCGGGAACTCTCATTAAATGAAAGCCTGTTAGCGTCTCTTGGAATTTTTTGCTGTGAGCTGACTAGCCTTTGCTGGGAAGACTTGCAGTACACCAATGGAAATATGATGCAATTTGTTTAGTTAAACTGACTTTAAACATCAAAGAAAAGGGCTAAATATTCCATACGTCATCAGCGACATAACTGCATTTAGTTATCTTAATAAAATCATGTGTAGTGATAGGATTTGATGATAATACACTGGCAGTTTTCAAACTGCTGTACAGTTTCTTTTATTATTACTGTCTAATACACTGGCCATAGGCTACTGTACTCTCACTACAAATTATATTTAGCTTGGGTAGATTTCTCTTCACCTTTGTTACTGAGCCAGACTGCAATGGATAGGGTTTATTTTTCTCTCTAACCCAATTTTATCTTGGCCACAGCCAAGCAGAACGTTCTATTGACACAAACATAGCACAAATATAACTCATTTGTGACATCAGAAAACTCTAGGTTCTGGTATAAATACCTATAGTCTCTATAGACTCCAGACAGTAATGTGACCTATTGAGAATATGTGTGTTTTGTTTAGTTTTTTTCTTGCTCCGTGCATGTGCACGTGTCCTGTTCAAACACACCATAGTTTCATGATGAGGCTGCGTACATGACCTGCTATGTCCCAGGTTAACGTAATGATAGACAGATATGACACTTAACAGCTTATCGCCCTCTCTGTAACATAAGAGGAATAAAATGATATCCTCCTCTGTATTAGTGGAAAGATGGATTAAGGTTCACTCTACATCTTCATGACCAAATGCATAAACCTTTACATGCAAAAACTAAAAGTAATGTAATTTATTAATTAGGAAGAGGGTAGTTGGATGTCTATCAGGACCTCTGCTATGCCAGAGACGGTTCATTGCTTACCCTGTAGACCATGACCAGGGATTGAGAGACCTCCAGAAGTGAGAACCATGTTTGGGATGTGTTCCTACTGACTGGCTCCACCCTCCAGAGGGAACGCTCACCCTCCGCCGGACGCCAGGATAAAGGGAGAGTACTCTAGGGAAAAGAGGCCAAAGATGGGGGGAAGAACGACCTGGGGGGATCAGCCATGTGCTGTAAGGGCAGGGCAATGTCACGGCCTCCCATCCTCACATGTGTGCAAGTCATCAGCAGAGGCAAGCGTTCCGCCAAACCCTCCCACTTTGCTGTGAATCATACTTTTATTTTCTGCCTTGTTTTGCCTTGCAGTCAAGCTGTCAGCGTATGGGGTGCACGTGCTGCCAGTCTGGGAGGGGTGTGTTAAACTACGTGGCCCATGCTGACAAGCTTGAGGTCTGGTAGGAGTCTTCAACCTCTCCACAAAAGGCCCTGGCAGGCTCAGCACACGCAAGGTGCCAATTACGAGAGACAAACTTGACCAAAAGGCAAACTGCGGAGATGGGAACACTGAAAGCGTTTTCCTAAGTCCCACACTGGCTCTTCACGCCCTGCCTACATTCTTCTAAATCCGAAAGAAATACAGCAAGTGCATAGACTCAGTGTCGCTGTTAGTGAACTTTTTACATTTCAGGAGAAAATAAAAGGGTGGGATGGGAACATGGGAAATGGGATATAAAGGTAGAGAATCACAACCAGCAACAAGACCAATGAAGGGATCTGAATATAATATTCAGTGGTTTAAAGTTGATAGGGGAAGAGACTGGTAACCAGTGTAGGTGATAATGAATGAGTGATATGCACTGGTTGCCTAGTGTGTACTTGTACTTCTGCTGAGATTCGAATGTTCTGAAGTTTGCTTAGGGTTTTAGCAGGTAAAGAGGACATCTTGAGAAACAGGCGAAGACGGGTGATGTGACGAAGTTGAGGAAAAGGCAGATTTAATGGGGGGTGCGCTATAAGGTTCAAGTGAAAGAGTGGAGTCAAGAAAAACACCAAGATTGCTAACAACCTTTGAGGACTATTAGAAATACTTCTGTTTTTTTCTGTGTTTAACTTAAGAACGTTTGCACCCAAGCAGAGCTTTAGATCAGAAATATGTTTAACGCATGAGTCAGGGGAATGATGAGAAACCCTTTGTTGGGAACAGAAGTGATATTAGCACTTATATGCAACCCAAAGTCATCTCCATAACAATGAAAGCTGTGACCATGAGTCAGAATGATTGGTCCTGGGGTAATATATATGGGAAAGAGGAAGGAACATTGAACGTATCCTTGAGGCATGCCATGAGTGGTTGAGGCACTGGCAGATTTATGTTTCCATAAGAGAACAGAACTCTGTGGCAGATGTATGACCTGAAACACTGTAGAGCTATACACAGGGAAGTAGATTTTACAGAAGTGTGATTTACAGTCTCATAAGAAGAAGAATACTCGCATAGCCAGCATCAGCAGAAACCAAGAGATCATCCACAACTGTCAAGAGGGCAGAATCTGTACTGCAAAATAAATGAAACCCAGATTCAAAGGGCTTGTAGAGATTATTTGCAATGAAAGAATCTTTGAGTTGCACAGTCACCACTCTTTCCATCAAATTTCCAAACATGTCTTTGATTTAATGTTAAATTTAAAAACACAAAGGAGGGGATGATGGCCACCGCTGGCATCCAGTTGGATTGCTTGCCGCCAGGCTGGAAGGAATTGTGGGACAGGATTGGATCACTCATCTGCATTCAAGCTGGGACAAGTGCCACCTTCCACGAATCCACAATGGTGCTCCAAAGCATCTCAAAATTATTCACGGATCACAGAATTTTTTTTTATGGATATGTTCATTTCAAGGCAGAGTGGGAAATCTGTATCAGGCCTCCTGTTGCACCTCTGTGTCTGTACTGTGAACCCCAGCCTGCAGATTCAAAGACTCCTCTTTCCACGTGGAGCCCCGTTTGAAATCTTAAGTGCTTGCATTTGGCTGCTGGCTTCCATCATATTTGGCAGCAAGGACTGTAATAAACTGACTTGACTGGAGCGATGCATCTCTCCCTCTCTAAAGACGGCCATTATCATGGTTACGTGGAGTTTGCTTAGGTATGCTGTAATGATATGACAGAGCTGGTCGGCCCAGCATTGCATGCATTCTTCAAACTGGCTCGCGACGTACCGGACTTTTTCAGTTGTAAGCCCATGTGGATGTTTTCTTGCTGTACTCTTCTGTTTTTCTGTTCTGTTTTCTGCTTTTCAGACGCGACTTTCCCTCTTTTCGTTTACACCCGTGCTTGCGCGTTATGAATGATGACAAAGTGGAATTGAATTGAATCATCTTGCTTCTTTTGGTCTTAAGTTGTGCTAGATTAGCACAGTGTTAGCATTGTCGGATGTGTTAATGCGGGCTTTCATATATTCATGTTATCAAGCTTCACGGAAAATAGCGAGGGCTTCATAGAACTCCTTTGATGCCTTGAGTTCGGCCGTGGTTTCAAGGTGAAATGAAATCTAAATGAAATGAAATTTAATTTCTGTTAGAGGAGAACATCCTCTTCTTAAATGGCAGCATTATTTAGCTGTAATCTGCGCGGTTTATGAGCACCTGGTTTAGATGCCATGTTTCTAGAGCTGATTTGGCTGCCTTATAGGGACAAGCAGGGGAGAACTGGGAGATTAAGAGACCTTAACAAGTCACCAGAATCATCTTATTGTTGACAGGATGACAAAACAGGCCAAATACAAAGGAAGCTTTGGCCATTGCGCGCGCACACACACACACACACACACACACACACACACACACACAGGTACTTCAGACATTTTCTAGAAGCCTTTCTGAAGCAAAGTCGGTTTATGGCACCATGGGTCACAGGTCAGCTAGTAGAAAGTGGGCGGCAGGCAGCAGCTGAAGACTGCCGGTTGGTGCGGTGCATGCAGCTGGTGTGGGGCACGCCGGGCCAGTGGCCTGGGGACTTCCGCTCGGCCCGGCCACTGACCCGCAGGCATGGAGCACGTTAAAATCAGAGGCTAAAAACGACACGCTAAGTACAGACTGGCCCACCGCAAAAGCCAAACACACAGCATTATTGATGTTAGCGTCCAATGGCTCCTGGCGCGAGGGCGCAGGGGAGGTAGAGAGAGCAGGTGTGGGGCATTCAGGGGTCAGCAGTGTGTCATGGGCAGGCCCACTGCTGGGCAGCCTCGGTGTCAAACCGCACAGACACACGACTGAAATGCACAGGTCCGATACATAAGTCTGTTCATTCACATTCACAAGGAAATCTAACATAACCGGAGGGAATGTTAAAAGGCAAAAGCCCATCGCACACGGACAGGTTCTTTCTGTCTTCCTTCACTATTATTACAATCATAGCACTTACTGTAGTTTCCAGTTAACATGCATGTGTTAGAAATAATTATGTAATACAGTCAACAATGTTTTATTTTTTTAATCTTCCTCATTACATAAAATTCTCTGAACCTTTGCTTTCCACCTATGTGGTCTAAGAAAAGAGGAGATTGAATCAATCTGGCAAGTTAACATTCTGGCACCTGGAAAAAAAAAGGCAAAAAATACCAAACCATTCCATTCAACAGAGGTATTATTTGCACATTTGCAAGTGTGAAGTTTGAACTGGACAGTCTGGAGGGGAGGGAGTGTTCAGAGCTGGGCGCTCCACACAGATCCTCTGTCCGTGCTGTGTTTGGACTGCTCTAACAGGAGAGATCCAGAGAAAGCCCGTGTCCTTCAGCGCTCGTCTGATCAAAGCCGCGCCCCCGGGGAATCCGTCGCAAAGCCACTGAACGGAGGAAAACGCCATCTGACTCGGCTTTTCAGCGATGGTAGAACGTTCCGGGGGAACTCCCTGGGCCTTTGCGCCTCTGTCCCGCTCTCCTGGGGAACAATCGGCCTCTGATTAAGCATCACGGCTTAGGAAGCTGTTGATATGTCGGGGGCTTGCAGGTCACAGGGGTTGCTGTTTGAAGATGGAGCCAGAGATAGCAACCGTGCTTCTGAGGGCAAACACATTAGCCCCTGTTTTCCTTATTTGTGCTCACAACTCATCAGATGAGAACCAGATGCTGGGAGATGGAGCTGATTAGAGATTTCTTTGTGGTTCTCTAACTGTTTTGTAGGATGTTGAGACATTTTGCAATGCTTTATCAGTTCAGGTGATGGTTGTTGTGACTGAATATTTAAAATGCTACGGTTAAGATCTAGTGAATTGGCTGAATTCCACAAAGTCTTACATTTTGAAGGTTAGGAGAGCCTGGTGGTTTACCAGTGGGACCTGCTGAAAGTGGAAAAAACATTAACATCCTTGAATAATCATTAAAGTTTTTAAAACTTGTGAATAACTTTGCCCCTCATGAATAGAGTCTACTTAGAGTATAATATAATAAAAGAAGACTTTAAGAGCTTCTGAGAAGATACAAGGATGTCGGACATTCATGCTTATTGTTCTGAGCAGGTCTGGTCCGGTCTGTGATCACCACAGAAACCAATGACAGAAATCACTGACCACTTGACAAGAAATTTGTCGTGGCTATTCCCCAGTTGATTGCTAAATCCCAACCCTAATGGGGGCTTATGTTACAATTTAGATTTAGTCCTGAAAGGGATGCAAGACCAGCCTAGCCAGTTCAGTATTTATTCTTTGCGTTTAAGTATTTATCACATTGGGGTGTGTGTGTGTGTGTGAGTGATACACACATACTGGTATGTCTAATGTGTATCGGTGCTGAGCAGAAATTGTCCAGATATGTACAGATAAAGCATTCGATCAGCTTCAATTCAACATTTGGAACAAACGCAGCTTCCTTTTGGCTGCGTGGGACCGACCCAGTTGTTTGTTTTACCGATAGTTGGATGTCCTCTCCTCTTCCGCCTTCCTCCCGGTTCAACAGTATGCAAATCATGCGCTGTGCTCGCAGACGACCACTGTTCTCTAGCCAAAACAGCTCCCGTCACGCAGACGTCTAATTGTGCAGTTTACTCTGGCCTGCCTAGGCAGACTCCTTTGTTTTTAATCATGTAATATTTGGAGGGTGTAGTGGTTGAGGAGTCGGTACTGTAAATCCCATGGCTTTCAGAAAGAGAATGCCCCCCCCCTCCCCACATCCATCCACCACCCCCACCCTTTGAGGCCTGTTATGGATTCCAGCTGCACTCGTGCTCTGTATTGTGCAGGCCAGGAATCATGTGAACCTGAGGATAGCACATAAATGGAGTCTGGAAGGAACCTACCGAGGCATCTAAGCGATAAGCAAAGAGTTCAAAGCTCTTTCTCCGCTCATTTTCGGTAGGGTGGGATCGGGAGAGCCGGAGCGTCAGACGCAAGTCATTTATTGCGCCTCCGGAGGGCCGAGGATGGTCGTGGATGGCGATATCAAAAGGAACAAGCTACTTCACGATGGGCCGCTTGCGGAGCGGTTTGCTGTTAGACTGGGAGGCGCCGAGCTCGGTGCTCCGATGTGAGTGTTTCTTCGCGGGGCACTCGGGCTGGAATGTGTTTTGAATCTGCACAATTATAACCTGTGTTGCACCTTTAGCAGTTGGCCAACCCCCTAACCCCACCCCTCCCAACCCCACCCCTCGCTGAAAGTGGTTTGAAGGAACTTAAGATGTAGGCATGGCAGGGCCAGGTGGCTGGAGCCTCACTCTCATGCTAACTCCTGTTCAGAATTTCTTCAACCGTGGCCTTCCATACAGACAATAGACAGCTTTTCAGTGCAGATCCCCTAAGATATTTTGCTTTAAACAATTAAGCATTTCAATCTTTTAGGTATTATGCTCCGTAAGGATGAATTTAAACTCACTGATCATCTTTTTGTGCCTACTCGACTAATGTCATATTCTTCCCCACAAGGGCTCTCTTTCACGCCACGGCACCCTGCAATTATAGGACTATAACGGCTCCTGACTCGGCAAACAAAAAACCTGTTTAACAGAGATGAACTCCTGCTTCTCCCCACACATGGCAGGAGGTGTGGGGGGAGGAGTGGTGCTCCTGCAGGTTAGGGGTCCGGGAGGAGCAAACGCCAGAGTCCCGTGGGGTCCCAGCTTGGCGCCTACACTTGGACGCGGGGCCGGGATGGAGTTTAACCACTAGCAGGTGTGCTGCAGGGCCACCAGACCATGAGGCATAGGGTGAGGGGGGCGGGGTGGGGGGCGGGGCGGGGGCGGGGCACAGAGAGAGGCAGTGTGCATGTAAGGAACATCAAATGCACTGAACAGTGTATTTCAGTAAACATCCAAATGCAGACAGTGAGTTCGTATGTTTCTGGGAAACATTCCATGAGGAAGTCACATGTGAAGTTCTTTTTTTTCATCCTGAGTAATGTAAACAACATTTTTAACTTGGTTTTAGATATAGACATGAGCAACGTAGCTAAAGGTGAAGTTTTCAGTGTGGTTTGTAAATATGAATCCTGACTAGATGCTTAAGCATGTGTTCAGTACTTTAGAAACGGGCTTAAAACAGCTGTTTATAATGATACTAACAGACCTCAATTAACAGTTCTGGCACCAGATATTTGGGAAAAGTTCTACAGGCCTCATACTATTTACTTGCATGAAATACCCCACAATAAAACCGGCCACTAAATGAACAATATTTACTTGGATCAAAGCAGCAGTCTGCATTATATGAGCACTTCTGCATATGTGCGTGTCTGTGTGTGTGTGTGTGTGCATGTGCGTGTGTGCATGTGTGTGTTTGTGTGTGTGTGTGTGCGCGTGGGTGTGACTTCTCAGTGTGCCTCTGTGCTGGCATGTTCATTGGTTGTGGAACACATGCAGGTCCCTGTACCTTCTACATCATCCTCTCTCCATCTCTCTTTTTCCACCTTGGAGCTGCAGACCAGGGTGTTTGTTTTCACTTCTCACTGTCTGCATTTCTTTCACCCCATTTGTTCATTCTTTAACAGGATTTGTTTAATAATGGCTGTTAAACTAAGAAGTGGAATGTAGATATTCAATACATTTTCTACAACTGTATCAAAACATGCAACCCTGCACACACACACACACACACACACACACACACACACACACACACACACACACCCATGGACCATGGCTGTTTATTGACCTAGTCTCCTGCTGAGGGGCAGTTCTGCATGCTTGTCACGGGGACTTCTCACCGAGAGGACTGGCTACAGCAGAGTTATCCATTAACACAGTCAATCACCTAAGTCAGAATGTTGGTTAACTATTGTAATGGGTTTGTAGACTGAAACTGTATTCAGTATCATAGGATTCAGCCCTCAGCTGGTCTGAGATCAGTGTGTGTAACGGTCAGCTGTGCTTACAGTGTTAATATAATGACTGGATGCTCTTCTTGCATCTCTTCTAGATGGTCACCAGTTTCGTACACTGACACCTAGAGGGCAAATGTGGAATTTATGTAATGAACAGAAAAAAAACGAAAAACATTTCCATGCTGGGACTTGCACCATGTGCTATATATTTCCGTGTGTCTGTCCATGCCTGTCTTCCTCTCTCTACTTTCCAAGTCCGGTTCTGACTGATCTGTTTATCAGGGTGTGAGCACAGCTCAGCACGACTCGAGGCCTCTTCCTGTACAATCTTTCACCATAAATCACCGTTTCAGCTCCGGCATGCCATCTTTCGGCCGTCCGTATCTGCGAGATAGAGACATATCCTCAGAAGAAGGTTCTGCGTTAGCGATGAATTGTGGATGGCTCGTAAATCAAGACGGGCCTAAATCCGCATCATCCAAGTACTATTTGCGGACCCCGGGTGAGAAGATTGGCCGAGTCTGGAAGAGAAATGGACCTGACCGAAGGTCAGCATGAAGTTCTGTTACCTCGAAGCCGGCCACGAGAGAGCGAGCGTTCGTGGTGCATGTCCTGAGTTCCTTTTTCTTTTCTCTTTTCATATTTCATATTTATCATCGGCATTCACTGTGCCTCTCTTTTAGTTTTATGAGAGTTTTTTTGCCACCATATGTTTGTGATAATAGAGACTATCTCTCAGCTCTGATAGACGGTTCTTCGTCATAGACACTTTATCTATTGTTAACTTTTTGGGGAGTCTGGGGGGAGATAATGATAGCTCAGAGCCATTTCTGTCAGTTCTTCTCACCATATCGTTACATTACAGTTTCTCATGTTACATCACTGTTATTGAACAAGCACGCTCCATTTGGAGCCCGTTGTATTCTTAACTCCTCACACGCACCCACACCCGCACTCAGACACATTTATGTTTGCCCTTTTCCCCTCACCCTGCGTTGCAGACGAAACATGTTTCTGTTCCTTTTTGCCACGAACGCAATGCATTCGCGCGCATCTCCCACGGATGTAACTTTTCACAGCACCGTCCCCGCTCCCTGCAACCCTCGCTATTCTTCCCGGTGGTCGTGATAACGACCCAACACCCCAGCCGCGTGTCAGGGAGCATGAGGCGTGGGCCAGCGAGCGCTGGGGGATGGGGGGTGAGGAAGAGTGCTATGACCGCAGGGCTCCTAGCTCCGACTCCTATCACACATGGCACTTTTACGAGGGCTAACTCTCCCTCCAAGTCTCGGCTAATTCAGAGCAGACCGCGCGGCGGAGGGGCCGTGAGCTTGGGAAGCCGACCCTGCTGAGATACAGCTAAAGCTGGATCCGATGGCCTGATCGATATTCACGCAGAGGAATCTTTGGCGTGTCTTATCCTGTGTAAGGCAACCACACCAAATACTTTAGCATGTGCTTTGTTATTGTAGTATCTCTACAGCTGTACAAAAAAAAAAAAGGCACCGTGCAGAACACTATATACACGCAATATGTCAGACATAAGAATAAGAATAACAGAGCTTCACCACGACCACTATGAAAAGAGATGATAGGACAAAACTCTACCATGGCAGTGTAAGAAAGAGGACTGCTACCAAGTAACAGCAGTGCAGTTTCAGTAACAGAACATGATTAAATAATAAATATGCCAGTGTGTAGCGGTATAGCTGTGAGGTAGCTGCTCTTTAGTCTGCTAGAGCCTGCGATGTCGCCTACCCGACTGTGTGCCCTGTGCCTCAGGCACCATTACTGGTAGATGCCCTGCAGTACCAAGAGGTTGTCGTCTTAATGATGTAGAAATCGCTCCGTTTGGGACTGGCTTAAAGTCGCTGGCAGTATTTCTTTGTGTTTAATATTCAGAGGATGTCCGCCTGAACCTCTTAGGAAGCAACAGTTGTTCATCTCTGATAGGTGCAGGAGTGCATTTCTGTTTGTGAGTAGAAGCGTAAAGGTCACCATGTAAGGAAACAGCACGGCTCCTTTTAAATTGTTGAGTTTAATAAACGGTCCATTCAGAATGCAGTGATATTGTGTCATGCCTTTGCAAGTGGCCATGGACTCCATCACCAGGAACACAATGCTGCAAAGCGCATGCCGTCAATTCGCAAGGTCAAGCTTACCTGCCTATTAACCGTTCATCACCTGTTTCTCATTACCTAGTCTGAGTTTAAATAGAACCTCTATTCTCAAGTTCAAGTTCAAGAGGTTTTATTGTCATTTTAGCTATATACAAGTACACAACAAAAACGAGACAATGTTCTTCCAGAACCATGGTGCAACATAAAAACAACAGTGCAACAGACAACATGCTACACTCTGTTCTCTTTTTGGGAAATCTTGCCTTGCTTGTGTATGCGTTGCGGTTCTGAAGCTCATCTTCTGTAGCGTTCCTCCAGCCTGTCTAAGCTAGCGTTTACTTTAGCTTGTTTATCTGTTTGGGTTTTTGGATCGCTCTTTTAACCTGTGCATGACTCCCTGCTATTGTGAGCCAGTCTGACATAGTGTATGTTTTGAAGTCGTATGAAATTTTCTCAGCGAAGTAAATCAATTTTATGAGACCTTCAAAGTGAATGCCAGTGATTCCCTCAGAGTAACTGAAGATAACGATGCATGTGAATTTACCACTGAAGCCCGGAGTCCAACCAGCTCAACAGGATGACTTGCATGCTGGAATTTGGCTTGGAATATTTCACATTTACCATTTCATGAGGCAGTTTGATAGATGACATGTTACAACATTTGTTGAGCTTTGCTCGTTATGGACATGACACTTGCATCCCAGTTGGGAGTCACGGAGATGGCGCTTCTCAGGACTTCGCTGATTTCGGAAGCTGCAGGCTGTTATTCCTCTGCTTTCAGGGACCAGGGTCGTGTGGGAGCCTCTCCTCACAGACGCAGTCACACAGGTAGAGCCTCTTGAATACAGACTCTTTCCTGCTACCCAGGAAGTGGCAGATCAGGTTACAGACGCAACGGACTAACGAACATGATAGTTTTCTCAGCAGTAGATCACGTGTAGTGGTGTTAACCGCACTCTGCAGGCCTCTCGTGTACATATGTTCTTCACCACTATCTCATTGTTTCAGGAGGTCAAAAATTGAGGCACGTGGTCAAGACTTGAAGAATGCTGACGTTTTTTAACTGTGCTTTTTGTGGTCATTATTAATTCTTTGGCGTTATTAATTGTTTGGCTTTTTATTACTGGAACAATAGTTTCAGAATAATTCAGAATAATCAGAATAAATATGGTAAGAATCAGATTAAAGTCTGAATGCCAGTGGTAAGCAGTCATCCGTCTTTAGATACAGCGCACTAGGGCACTACTGACTAGCTGTTTACGTTGGTTATTGCGAGGCAGTTCGTGGTCCTCTAGTTTGTTGGCTAGGACAGAAGTTAAAGGTGACTTTCTACGCAGGAGGTTCTTTGGGGCTTCTTTGGGAAGCCTTGTTGTAGGGTCTGGTCACCGAAAGGGTGTTTAAGTTTGAACTCTGCAGCAGAACACATTTGTCAGGACGGACTACAGCAGAACTAAAAAGAAATGTCAGCTTGCTAATTATAACACAATAAAACAGACCCAGAGTAGTAGTTGAGCATGTTTTCTGAGTTATCTCGGAGAGGAGCAAAATGTGAGTTGTATTGTGGATAAATGTTTTACCGTGGGACATCTACGGACAGTTCTTACCAAGGCTGTGCTAAGAAAGGTGTTCTGGCTGGCTATGGAGGTCCTGTCCAGAACCTTTGTTTGGTAAGGACATCACTTAGTTTGGGGGAGTGGGGAGACATCCACTGTGACTCAGGTAGGGCTTTCTTAAGTAAACAGCGACATCTTGTTTCGTCATCCGTGGAGCTGAGAGATGGAGTACGTTTAACAAGCTGTGGCTTAGAACTACCTTTTTTCCCCAGATTTAGTGCCATGTCTCCCTGTTAAGTATTCTCACTGACAGTCAGTGTGTGTAATAGAAGAGCCGTCACCTTTTCGCGTGAGTGTGATGGAAATGTCACATCCTGAGCAGAAACCATAGGCGATATTATGAAAACAGCAAGATTTTGCAACTTGTAAGTATACAGGAGCACGCTCTGTTGCACAGTAAAGCAGGCATTGGCATCAGACACTGGGCCGTGTCAATGGAAGTCAGCAGTCTTAAGGGTGTCTGTGTGTGGGTGCGTTGGTGTGTGGCGGTGGGGGTGGGGGGGCTTACTCGTCCACGGCTCTGCCTTTTCCTGCGGCCTGTCTGTTGCTGGGTTTTGGAGATCTCTCCTGGGGCAGTGTTGTTTCAGCCTCAAGGCAAATAAACCCAGAGCTGTAGCTCCCCACGCTTCACCTCCACTGCTTCGTCCCACCATCTGAAAAGTTTCACCTCGTCCATTAGACCATTTATCCCCCCGCAATCTTGGCCAAGGGAGCTTCAAATGCGCGCTGCTGTTGTCTGGCTGGTGCTATGGTGAGCGTGGCGCGTGGGGTTTGCCCGAGAGTGGAAAACGGTGGACTTTACTGCTGCCTGCCCATGGCTACCAGCTCGTTTGTCACAAAGTGTTGAAGGGGGAGTTGGAGGGATGCGGTGAATGAGAGATTTCTCCTTAGGAAAATACACAAAGCCTCATTGAGTGATGGGAAAGACCCACCCTCATATGGTCAGAGAGATTCACTTTAGCAGCACAGTACATAAATACCTTCAGTGGCTTCATTAAGGGTATCTAAATATCTTCGGTGGTTACGGAGGACGTTACATGTCTTGAGATAATCTTGCAGCCAGGCTCAAGTCCCGATTCCCGCTCTCTGGTTCTCTGTTGTTCTTCTTAACTGAACCGTTTCAATCTGGCTTTCTCTCCTTGTTCTCACTTTGTGCTCTCGCTCCTCCTGCTCTGGTCCTCCTGTCTCCTCGGGCGCTCTGTGGCTGTGCTTTGCGCAGGACCCGCGACCGCAGCTCGGTTCAGGCGTGTTCTTCTGCGAGGTAACCCCTTCCGCCGCGTTTCTAATCTAAACAAGCGCCGCAACCTCGGTGACCCGATCATTAGCAGTTATAACAGAAGATGACAGCAGCCTGGAATGCTCGGTCCACTGGAGAAAAGGCAAGAGAAAAGCCCTTAGAGGTGTGCTTTCTGTGAGGGCTGGTGCGTTGCTTTCGCAGGGGTGGTTTTACACTCCATGTGCACCAAATACAGTCTGTCTTTTAGCAAAGGATAAAACTTGCTGGCAGAACCACATGCCCCCAGAACAAAAGGTCCAGGTATGACCCTTTGATGATGGGAAACGGCTGGGAGAAAAAAATTAACTTTAGGCGGTCGCCTAAGGTCCTTGTTATCTTATGAGCAGGGCACGAAGCACTTCACAAACCACTGAGCAGTCCTTAACTTCGATCACCATGCTCAAAGCAGCGAGACAGGCAGATCTGACGGTAAAAGTCGCACGGCCTCTCACAACCTCCCAGTGGTTGTGTACGGTCGAATGATGGACGCGTTTGAAATGTCACACAACACCAGCGTGGTCGTTTCCAACAGAGCGAGTTTCCCACACTGAGTTATGGGCGTGAAGGTTCCGATACTCGGCCTGTTACGCTCTGCGCTCCCGGTTTTTGGATATGCCATAAAATGGTGACCGCCACAGTTTACGCCACTGCGTGTGTAACGGAGGGGACGTCTGTTGTGGATCGGAGGTGTTCCCAGCGGCCGGGTGGTGTAGGTGTGCCGCTTCCTTAGAGAAGCCACGAGGTGTGTGAGGGAACTTGCTGCAGGGTCCGTTCCATGAAGGCAAACGTGCGGCCCCCGGAGACGAAAAGGGCTTCGGAGTGTGCGGCCTGCGTCCTTGCCAAGAGCGGATTATGTCCCTTTCAGTGACACCTCCAAAGAAAGCAGCCTGTTCCTGGGACTAAAAGGTCCAGTGAATGGCACAGTATCAACACCCTGATCTTCAGTTCACTTTAGTTTCATTTTGTAAAGCCTTCGTATTGTTTGAAGCGCAGAGTTCATTCCAGGGCCCGCCGAAGTCTTATAAAAGCGCACTGCGTTGTTGGCAGCCGCGTGTTTACCGTTCAGACACCCTGTCAAAAACCTGAAGTTGTGTGAAGCATTTAAACATGTCGGCTGGCTCAACGTCAGGCTCCCAGCAGTCTTCTATGCACCGCCCCCCGCCCCCAAACGCCTCTTTCACATGGTTTTGAATGGCATCACCATAGTCATGTGACCACGCTCATAGATGCTTGTTGTAAGGCCAGCTAGAACAGAGTGGCTTTCAGTTTCTGGGGGGGACTAGGAGAATAGTTTAATGAGATCTAAAAGCACTTTAGGAAATTAACGACTTTCTGCACACAGAAAAAGTAACAAACAATTTGATTGCGGCCGTTCCAAACCCTGTATTTGCCTTGAGAACATGTGGTAATGACATGCCTGTTGAAGTTCACCGAGTCATCTCGCACTGTAACGTCCGTGTTGAGCAGGTGGCCCACAGACATTTACATTGTACAATAATCCCTCACTAATTATAATGCAGTGCGCTAGAAGCATATTGCCTCAGCTGGTCTGGCTTTACTCGTATTTATATCTGCCCCACTTGAACAGATAGCTCAAACGTCGATGGTTCTTGCTGCCTAATGGTGAAAATGGACGTGCGCTTCGCAGGGTCCGCTATAAAAATAAAAAAAACGGCTCTGCTGACCCCTTCTAGCTGTGAGCAGCTGTCGGCGGTGCTGCCCTTCGGCGCACCGTCTATTCGCTCCGTTGCCCCGCCCTTCCCGCCTTAGCCTATCAGGGCTGGACACTGGAGTGTCCCTGTATCTTGACGAGGCTAGCAGGTCAATGATAGGCTTTAATATCTCCGATGCTATTCCTCGACACTTTCTAATGGAAAACCGCCCACAAACAAGGCAAGGCAAAAACCCAAGGTCTCCAGTTCCGTTTAAATGTGGTTTAAGGAAGCGCTACATATCTGATCCTGGTGTCCTGGTTCAGGCCCTTGTAGGATCACATCGCCTTCCTCATTTGAGGCAGATTTATTTTGAGGCTTGCTTGATTTGCCACACGGCCATAAATCCAGCTTGGGAAATGGGAAGGCAGTTAGTCATGTGTGTCTCTGCGTCCTCCCAGTCAAGACCTTCAATGGGTGATTTCAGAGCAATATGTTGGCTGAAGATGCTGGAATATTGATGGGCCCCTTGCTGCCTGACGATGTGTTTCAGCTGCCAAGCCGAGAGGCAGGGCTCGGAACTGCTAATCCCAAAATCTTCTCCGTTAGTTTACAATAATTGTTTTTAGCAAATTAGGCCATTAAAGTGTAACTCTGAATTAAATCTACGTAAAGCAGATTTGTGAGTTTTTAAAGCCTTGTGGCACTTGTGGCGAAAAGCAACACACTTGAACATGTGCTTGATTTGAATGTCCTCAGATGAGCAGTTTCTATGGGTTTGTGACCAGACAGATGAGGGAGACAAGCAAAAGGAGAGAGAAAGTGAGATTGCTGCTGGGAGGCTCATCCTTCTGTTTCTGTACTTACCTCACCCTGTCACTGCCGTCTTGCTCTCTTTCAGTTCTTGCACTCTCTCTCTCTCTCTCTCTCTCTCTCTCTCTCTCCCCGTCTCTCACTTTTCCTATTCTCAGCACACATCTTTTTTTTTTTCCCCCCGCCACTCCATCCTACCTCTGGAAAGTTGGAAAGACACTCTGGCAGGTGACAATTTTCCTCTCATGCACAGCTGGGACAAGAGCAGGGAACTCTGGGAATTATGGCCCCCGCCTGCAACACGCACAGCTGCGCCCGACCCTCTGTCTGGAAGCGTGGCCAGCCGTCCGGCGCCGTTTTGGCTCGCTCCGCGCTGAATCCCAGCAGAAACCCCATGCCTCCAGGGGTCCAGGCCACAGACGCACGTGTTTACAACTCTGCCATTGAGCCCGGCGTTGCGTCACGCAGGGGTCGAGATTCCCGCATTTTCCTTCCTTGTCCCGTCTGGCTCCAGAGGCCTGGCCGAAGGTCGCCACGAGCACCGGCGCCAAACTGTGCGGAGGATGTTTCTGATCAGGGCCTTGGAAGTTCAGAATGAAGATCAAATGTTTAAAATGGGAGTGTTCTTGCTGTGCCCCTCACAGGGCTCGGAAGCCTGCCTGACAAATTGAATATGTTGGTGCAAGAGGAGACTGTGGCCTAGCGACAGGGTGAAGGATTTATTACAGGACAAAAAGCCCTCCTTGACCATTCAAACTTTAAGTGGCTGGACTTTAAGTGTACCATTCACAGAGTGTTCACAATACACTGGGGTAAATAAGATTATGGTGGTTATAACATGGTCACAACCAACACTAGACATAGTGGACATCGCTGGTATGTTGCGTCATGTCAGCTGTTGTCAAAATTATTTCTTGTTTTCGCATTTCAGGAGCCCAGATAGGTGCTGTACATGCTCCTGGGCTGAAGGGTGATTAGATAATGGCTGCGTGTTTTCAGGTTCCCCTGTGCCTGGAGATTACGAACTGGAAAAGTCTAGCAAACGTTTGGACGCTTGTGGTGCATCTCCAGGTGTCTCGTCTAAAACCCCCTCTGTCAGCATGTGTATGCATACGTGTTTATACGAGTGCCTCCCCATGTGTTTTCCGACGCAGAGCGTGGCATGCGTCTTCCTCGCTGGCGCCGGTCCCGCTCATGTGCTGGCCGGTCGTTTATCCTTCGCCGCGGCTCGGCTCGCGGCTCCCCCCACCCCACCCCCCCCCCGTTTGAGGGACGAGGCCGGTCACCGCCAACAGGCTTTTTCCAGCATGGGAAAGGGGAAGAATGGCAGGAACTGGGAGAGGGAGCCCAGGAAAGTTTTTGGGGGGTTAAATGAGTGGAGCCTGGCGGTTCTTGGCCGTTAAGCTCCATTGTATGGACGGCACCTGCAGCCGTTTAACGGGCGTCCCTCAACGAGGGCGAGTGCATGCGGGATGTTACCACACATGATGCGGCTTTGAAACCGAAGCCTCTCCGCATCTGTAAGCGCTGCGGGTTTTTTATGGGATATGTGGAGAAGCCAGTGTGGAGCGTTACAAGGCACTGCACACAGCTGAACCCAGAGTGACGCATACAAATATATATGCACATGTGCTTGTGTGTGTGTGTGTGTGTGTGTGTGTGTGTGTGTGTGTAAAAGTAGGTCTACATATATAGACAGCTGGGCTGCTTCTGTACGGTGGGTGGATAGGCAGTGGTACGGTTAAACACGGCGAGGGAAGCGTTAACTTACTCGCGCGTTTCTTTATAGAGGCTGTTAGGAATCAAACGTGTGTTTGTACTCATTCCATGCAGCACATGGTGTGTGTGTGGAGAAGTGAACGGAGAGGGAAAGATAACAACAGCGATGATCCGTAGTGTAGCCCCCCAGCATGTGTTGTATGATATCCAGGGAGTGTATAGTCCTTCACCATAAACAATTCACTGTATGGCTCAGTAGCAATTACAGAAGCAGGGGCCTCTTTTCTGCATCCTCCCACCTCTCTTAAAGCTGTCTTTACAAACTATTCAGCAGAAACCACAGGAGCAGAACATTTACAAAACAGCCAATCTATAAACACATAAACCGGGTCTCAGGTTGCAGGGCTTATCTGAAGGACAATGCAGGTCTGTATTAGAGAGCTTTGAGCTGCCTGATGGGAACCTGACTGAATACCGCAAGCCCTCCATTGTCTCGGGACAGGAGAGCAGGCCGAGGGAACGCGATCCTCTCTGGCTCAATCCGAGCGGGTTTCGGGTTACGCGGCTCTGACCGCTGCGCGTTATGGAGAGCTGGGAGGCGGGTTGTTCCACGCGGACGCGGGCGGAGTCGGCGTGTTGGAGCAGGGCGCGTCCGCGGCCTCCGTTTCGATCATGGGAGGCCGCTTCTGGGAGCAACGGGCTGCATCTGGAGCGCCGCGCTTCCAGGCTGGAACCGTCGGCGCGCAAGCCGACGTGTCTGCCGGGCATGAAGCAAGTCGCCGGATGACCGCTGCTCTGTCGTGCCCGCGTTTCTTTCTCCCAGTGTGGCCAGGGGAAGGAACAGCGGAGACCTCTGCGCACGCAGAGTTCGGTTCCGATCACCGAGCTGCGTCTGCCCATCTTCAGCGAGCTCCAATCACGTGAGCAAACCCTCCACGGAAAGGACAGGCCGGTCAGGAGCATCTGGGCCGGACGAGCGTTCGCCCTTATGTGCGAGGAGGCACACACACGCTTGGCTCTGAAACGCTCACGTGCGCGCGTGCTTTTAATCCTCTCCAAGCCGGACAAGTCCAAACAGTTGGCGTTGCCGCTGCAGTGCAGCTGCCTCGGCGTCTTAACGTCTTCCACCTGCAGCCCTTTGTCTGCCCAGACTGGGCTGCCAGCCGCCACGGAGCGCGACGTTCCGGGGAGCAGCGCGTTACGAGGCCATGCTCGCGGTGGAGGACTGAGGACGCGACCTTCAGTAATTACTCTTGCTTTCTGTTCATAACTTGGAAGCTCGGAGACTCGGGTGCAGGCGGGGGGGCTGTCCGGATTCACTGAGTAATGGAGGAAAACTTGGCTTGTGGAGGCACTTTTGGTCTGATCGAAGTGTTTGGCAAACATTGCAGCAGTGACCCTGGACAGCAGTAATATTGTGAAGTAATAATGTGGTTCTATTTTTTTTTCTTTCAGTGGCAAAACTGATTGATAACCTTCCTAAAAGAGAATGAGTGCAGTCACTGAGATTGGCCTCCTGAGTGCTTGTAGGCATTGTCTATAGGCAGCAGCCCAGGTGTGAGTGTGTAGTAGTGTGTGATTTATTTATGTGTGTATGTGTGTAAGAGGGAGAAAGTTTGAACCTAGGGCAAAAGACTGGATTTTAAATTATAATATTTCGTGCTCTTGCTATCTTTATAATTATAGTCATCAAGACAAAACTTGCAACCATCTCCAGAAGAGAGTGGAAGTGACCTGATGCAGCGTGCTAAACTTCAAAGCTCTGTTTTCCTCACTGGAGGCTCTGATGTGAAGCACATTTGGAGATTTTATCATGTCCACGTTTTTGTTGAGTTTGATCGTTTCAGTGGTGTCTCCTCCCAAGCTGCGTTTATCTGTCATTAAAACGCGCCCCAACAGTGCCAGATATCTCCCATGATCCCCTTGTTTGTGTCCCAATGCTCGCTCTCTCTCTCTCTCTCTCTCTCTCTCTCTCTCTCTCTCTCTCTCTCTCTCTCTCTCTCTCTCTCTCTCTGAAGTGTGCATATGGACAATAAAACACACACACACACACACACACACACACACACACACACACACACACGCACACAGTGTGGCATCCGGCAGCAGCAATAGGTATAGACGCTGCCATCTGCGGTGCTATGTGGAGCTCATCGTCGCGTCTCGCTCTCGGCCAGAAGCCGAGCCCTTCTGAAGTCCCACCGTACGTCCGAGCCAGGACCAGGCTGAGCTGGCCCGCATGGAGGCCTGAGGCAGCAGGCGATGGTCGTGCGCTGCCTCGACTGGCAACTGAGCTGCAACTGCAATGCCGCCGGTGGCTTTTACAGAGTCCCTCACTGGCCAGATACCACAGGGGCCTGGAAAGGAAGTGAGCAAAATGCACAGAGAGCAAAATAAAGGTCCTCAAAATATATGGATACTCTCTCACTCTTTTTCTCTCGTTCACTCTCTCTATATATCTCTACCCCACCCCTACCCCCCGCCCCCCATTACAATTATTTGTTGGTTTGAGACATAATTGAGACATAAGCAGGCAACAGGCACTGCTCTGTGGCCACTTAACCCTGCCAGCTGGTGTGGGACTATTCAGAGCTGAAATATTTCTCATTAAATATGGGCCTGTGTTTTCCTCCATGACAGGCTGTACGTGGACATGTGCACACTTGTGCAGATGTGTGATAGTGTGATAAGCCAGACCAACTGTGAGATGTGTTTATTGGATCTGCTAGGTTCAGGCCTGCTTTGAGGTGCTTTAGGTGTGT
>NC_137510.1:22427500-22555000 GCF_041902795.1 Electrophorus electricus
AAATGGGCTAAAACCAATTGTATACATTTCGGCTTGGTTTTTTGAAGCTCCAAACTGAAAAGCCAAAGCTGTTGGCCTCTTTTCTTGAACTGTGCAATAAAACACTTTGTTCTGTACCGCGCACAAGGTTCACATTCGTGCTGATATTCCAAACTGTAGGAATTCACTTACAAATCAAGCTGAATGTGAGCTTTGAAAAGGACAGTTTGGCTAACAGGTACAGGAAGACTTATGTTCCCGACGTCTTCATACCTGACTACAATTACATGGGGGAAGCGTAGAATCGCTGGATTACCGGCCTGATGAGAATTACTGGGTGATATCATTTGGATGTGATTTCCTTTTTCTTTCCTGATTACAGACCTGGTTGATGCACACATGACTAACATCACAACAGAAATAAGTGATAATTATACCTACCCAGCTTGACCATGTCATTTTAGCCCCATGCGGTTCGATCTCTGAAACATCTCCCCGCAGTTGTGCGTTCGGTTTGGCAGATGTGGCGTGGGATGCGGGGGGGTTAGCGTCACATTAGCGTTTCTGCCAGCGTGCCGGAAGTGTCCCACTTTAACAGCGAAATGCGCGTAACCCGGTGAGCTCCGTCCCCACGCTGCTTGTGCGTGCGAGCTGGTGGAGGCGCAGATGGAGGAGTGGAGCTGGTGGAGGCGCAGATGGGGGGCCGGCGCAGGCCCTGCAGGAGCTGACCACAGCCTGATTATGTGCAATCAGTCCGCCGCAGTTACGGATAGGACTGACAGAGAGACCGGCTGATTAGGTCTTCAAACCCAAAACCTCCATGAGAGAGATGATGATGATGATGATGATGATGATGATGATGGTGGTGGGGATGATGATGATGATGGTGGTGGGGATGATGATGATGATGATGGTGGTGGGGATGATGATGATGATGATGATGATGATGATGGTGGTGGTGGGGATGATGATGATGATGATGAGTTAACCACAGCAGGCTGAGTGGTGGCACTGTTTAACAGTCCCTGTGTGCTTCCACGCCCCTTTTCACACTCTCTCTATGCTCCCTTTTCTCTTTCCATTATCACACTATTGGTGTGTGTGTGTGTGTGTGTGCGTGCACGTGCGCGTGTGTGCGTGCGTGCGTGTGTATGTGTGAGTGTGTGTGAGTCTGTGTGTGTCCGCGTGCCTGTGTGTGCGTAAGTTATAGGGTTTGGTAGTGAGAAAAGGCCTCTGCTAGAGTCGTGATGAAGCTCCACTAACCTGCCCCACTCCTGCCCCACTCCTGCCCCACTCCTGCCCCACTGCTGCCCCACTCCTGCCCCACTGCTGATCTATTTTCTCATGGCCAGCTGTTCGACTGCATAACATATATCATTTTCTCTCTCATATGCATTTGCAGCTGCATCTGCTCACACACACATACACGCACACACACACACACACACACAAGCACACACACACACACACACACATGCACGCACACACACATGCACCCAGCTACAAATTACACATACATGTATGTACATACACACACACACACCTTTTGAGATTCATGACTGCCCTCTAGCCTCCAAGAAACAAAGTCATAAGGCGCACTAAAGCCCCCATTCCCTCTCACACACTCGACCGGACCCCTGGCTCTCTGGGGAGAGTGCTACACCTCGTGTTTAGATATGCTTGCTTTACTGCAGGCCTGCTGCAGAGGTTTGTTGTAGGATGGTGAGGAGGTGAGATGGGGGGGTCTCTCCTTGTAAAGCTAGAACCATGAGATCCCCCCAGACAAGCCCAGCAGACGGGTGGAGCGGGAGATGAGCCTCGGGCTACAGCCGGGCCTCCGGGTCTCCACCCTCCTCCACCTTCTGGCCATCTCCGAGCAGATGGGGCGGACATCCATCACGCGGCACTGGCTGGCGTCTCCGCACTGCAGTGTCGACTAACACAGTACTAGTACGGGTGTCCTGGCTGCTGGGATACCAGTGACTTAGCAGAGCTCCTGTGATTCTGTTCCGCATTGGTGAGAATGAACAAAACGATCCATATTACAGTATTAAACATCTGTCTCAAATCCAAATTATTATTACGGTTATTTTAACATGAAAGGAGGCGATTTCCACTTTGTCGTTGCACCTGACACAGGAGCACAGGCCTCTATGCTGGTGATTTGAGTGCCCCTGATGTACTATGCCCATATTACCGGAGTAGCGCGTCAATCCAAAAGCAGAGAGACGCGCAGGAGGCAGAGGGCAGCTCCGAGGGGCTGGATGGCCGCGCGTTTGCGCAAACGCTCTGGAGTGAATGCGAGCTAAGAGCCCCCTGCTTGCAGACAGGGGCGGCCGGGCGGGGGCCACGGCGGGAGGGGGGATGGGAGCGAGTGGGGGGAGAGAAGAAGGATGATTGTTGGCGTAGCTCTGTTTGGCCTGAGGCCCCGAGAGCAGCTGTCTGTGCACCAGCTCAGCCTCCCAGCCTACTGCCTTTCCTCTTGGAACTGTGTGAGCCCAAGCCCTACCATGCCTGGCCAGGGCGGGGTTGTGCAACACATCATCGCCGTAGTCAGTGCTCACATCTGGGGGCTTTACCCCCACTGCTGGGCCTTTAGACTGTACGCCCCAGGAGTCAGGTATGTGCACGTTTGTCTAAATGTGTGCAGTCTTTAAACGGACTAGTTGACAGACGGGGTTTGCTATCTGTTTGGTTTTCGTGTAGGGTTCCTCGGTGCTGTTCTTCTGACTGCTGATCCTGAGGTGGCAGACGGCTCTGTGCTCCAGTCTCTACTACTGCTTGGTGGCAGGGCACTTAAGTGAAAGTCCAGCTGCTGTTTGGTTAGCAGTAGTGCAGTTGTTTCTGCATGGAAAGTGTGTGTGTGTGTGTGTGTGTTTGTGTGTTGTCTGGCTGTGTTTCTGACTGTCTGTCCAACACAGAGACCCCCTCAGCTCCACTGCCTGCATCAACATTTCCATACAGCTTGAGCCCAATGGGCCTGCCTCTGTGTGTGTGTGTGTGTGTGTGTGTGTGTGTGTGTGTGTGTGTGTGTGTGTGTGTGTGTGTGTGTTAGGAGGTCTGAATTGCACTGAAAGGTTTCCACAAGGCCTTTGGGTTTTACACAGGCTGTAGCTACACATATCAGATTTTTACGGATTCAGCCTCCCTCTCTCTCTCGTTCACTCTCTCTCTCTCTCTCTCTCTCTCTCGTTCTCTCTCTCTCTCTCTCTCTCTCTCTCGTTCTCTCTCTCTCTCTCTCTCTAGTTCTTTCTCTTGTGCCCTAAGTCATTCAGTTGGGAGGTGGAGGGGCATTTCTGTGCTCTGTGCCAAGCACTGCAGTCTGATTCAGGAGGGAAACTTCCAGAATGGAATGCTATGCTCACATTATTTGACACCGAGCCCTCATAATAAGTTCCTTGGGGATGATGAGAACTTTACATATTTACTCACCTAGAGCCTTCAGCTTTCTGTGACCAAAAATACTTTCTTAACAGGAGATGATGAAATGGAGGGATAAGCGCTTCTGCTTATGGTCAGCATAGGTGCAAAGTCTCGAAGCTTTCCTTTGTGCGGACTCTGTCGTTCACACGGTATTACTTTCACACTGAACCGCTGCGGTCTGGGATCCTGAACCCTCTTTCCCTGGAACGGACATGTTCTTTCCTTGGAGGGATTACCTCATTAAGGAGGTGGCGACTGTGAGGGCCACGGTGGAGCACGCGTGGGGAAGGGCTTCCCCCTCTTCCCCGGCCTCGGAGGCCGAAGGGCGAGACGGAGACGGAACGGGAGCCGTCTGGGCCCGGGCCCAAACACAGCACGTCCCCGTCGGCCAAACCGCAACGCTCGCGGCCAGCGAGTCCGGCCTCGTCGAGGTTAAGATCATGTTCCGCGCGCTTCTCCAAGGCCGTGGACGGAACGCCGATCCTGTGCTCTTAAACGCCGGGACCGGAGTTCCTGCAAGTGCCTCCGTCGCTTATATTATCTGGGCCACTCATCTTTATCACTCCTGCCCTGGAGCAGAGCGATCCTCGCTGCCTGCACCTCGGAGCGGGAAGAGGGACACAGCGGTGCCTTCGCCACTTCGGCGACGTCTCCGCCGTCCCCTCGAGGGGATCAGTTTTTCCGGATCCCAAATGTTAACCAGAAGTTCTTTCTCCTTTTGCCAGTTGCATGCAGCTTTGTGCTTGATGCAAGGGACATGAAACAAATGCCCTGCTATCAAGAGCAAACAGCGCAACCTTCCTCCAATGTCCTCGTGTTCTCCCCCACCGTAGGCCCCCCGCCCCGGACACTCTGCTAACGTCTGAGCTGTTAGCGTCCCGATTTGATCAAAGGGAGCGTGGTGATTGGAAGCAGGCGTTGGAAGCGCGGGACACACGTGGTCGCAGGGCTTGTGGGCGAGGGGAGGAGTGTCTCCTCGCCCTGCGGGGCCCCGTGCGAGAGTAGCTGTGGGTCGTCGCACCGCCCGGCCCGCTACAGCGCTGGCAGCAACATGGTGCCGCCTCCCCTCCACCCCAGACCAGCCCCACCTGGCTGACCTACATTCCAGCTGTGCTGCTCTGAGTCACACACACACACAAACACACACACACACGCACACACGCGCTGGCTAGCCTCCACGCATTGTGTTCCGATTCCAATTGCATCTGCTCTGATCCAAGTTGAAACCACCAAGCTGATTGGCAGCAGGTGAAAGGATGTGGCGCGGAGTCCTCAACACATGTTGCTCTGCGTTGGAACGCAGCTGCCCGTACGGTAAGCCCTGCTTGCTCAGTGTTTGGGCTTGCGCCTGGACAGGCTCGGAATCCCCCGACGAGGGCGGCGCTGCAGCTGCAGAGTACCGTCCTCAACCCCGATACGTACCGGACGGACCTCGCTTGAACCGAGGCGAGAGCCGTCACGCAGTTCCGCTGACCGTGGTGCACGTTTGCTGCTTGCTGGTGGTGCGTGAGCGGTCTGTGCCGGTGGACTCGGCAGGAAGCGGAAAGGAGCGTCCCCCTGCTTTTGGGCCGGCCCGGCAGCTGGAACCCGGAGGGGGATCGCGCTCCGATACTGGCTCAAACCCAGCGTCTGACTGTGAGAGCGCCGCAGAGCTCCCCGAGCATCAGAGCCGTCCACGCTGGGCGTCTTTCAGCGTGGTGGTGCAAAACCGTGTGAACGGGCACATGCTGACTTGCTTTCACAGGCGCATGCACGATTATTACCTTCAGCCAGGTAGCGGTCAGACGCAGGTGGCTTGGCCAGGGAGCGCCGGGTGTCCCCGGGGGCCTGTCCACGCCTCGGCCTGCTTCGCTGCAGTGTGTGCGGGACTCGGGTTTATGCTCAGCTGCTTCCTGCTTCCCGGCTTCCACTCGCACGTGGTTCGGTGGGGCCGGACAGCAGCCCATTGATACGATCTCCCACGAGCACCGTGAGACCCGCCCGCCGCATCTGCGAAATGGGTGCGTGTAGATCCTGTCCCTCCATCTGTGCGCTGGACAAAGGCCCCCTCCCCCGCCCCCCAAAATGTGTGCACTTCCTGATCTTGAGTTATATCCAACTGTCGTTCGTTGTTTTCTTGGAAGGGCCGGTGAGAGCAGCCCCGTTTAGCCTGAGCCTTCAGCCACTCGCTATGTTTGCCCTTCCAAAGAAGGCAAAATTATAGCCTTCTTGTAACAACCACGTCTCCCAAAATGCCTTTTCTGCCTCTCATGTCTCGCTGCTATGAATCCTTTTATTTTTGCTGGGTTCCTCAGAGTGAATCAGCTGCGTGATTGGTTGTGTACCTTCAGCGGCATGCCTGATTGGACACCAGCCAGACTGAGGCTCGGACGGCGCTGGGGTTGGGTGGTTGCAGCCATTGCGGTGGGTGTAGGTGTTTCACTCGACAACCGCCCACGCACCCAATCACATTGACTTATGAGGCCAGACAGCAGTGACGGTGCTACTCTGGAAGGGCGGAGCATGTGTTTAGCCTGAGAAATGGCTAATGATGGGCTAATCATGGTCTCCTTCTTACACATGGCACACAGGCCCGGTTCCTAATTATACTTTAATCAGCCTCCATGTTAAAGCTCCTTCATTGCAGGAGGCTGAGGACTAAATCAAACCCAGTCAGGAAGGGGGGCTGCATGGAGTTTACGGGAAATTCGCTGTTCTTCATCCGACATTTCAGCGTAGAAAACACGCCACACACGCCAGCAAAGCAAAGAGCCTTCCTTCTCCACTTTTACACGCTCGCGGCTGAGCGAGAGGACTGGTCCGGGCCGCCCTCGCGCCAATAGCTTGACCCGGCCACCTTTGGCTGGATTCTAACAGCGTCCTCCTGCTTACGGCGAACTCTCCGCAGAGCCGTGCGAGACGACAGCTGCAGTAACAGAGACGGTCGCTGCCTCCAAAGCCCCCGGCGGGTCGAGCTTCCGAGCTTGGCTGACCTAGTTCTGGGGAACATTTGCAATGTAAATGAAATTCTGAGGGGTAAAAAACAACACAGTGGAAGATGGGGGGTGGGGACCTCTCAAAAGGGACCCAAGAGACGAAGGCCGCTCCTGGCTTGCCCACTGGTGGGGCCAGACGTGGAGGAGCCTAAATCCTGTTCGCCGTCTCTCCCCCAAACCTGCTGCAACCCCCTGCCAGTTCCAGGGCTCTCCAAGGATAGTGGACCGCTCCGACAGTCAGGGAGAAGACGAGGGCGAGTTCCGAATGCCAGGCAGCCACCTTCATTCTACAGAGTTGGGGAGGGGCGGGGTTGCTTGCCTTTTATTAGTATTGTAATGTGTTTTGCTAGCCGGCCAGCGCTTCTTTATCATTCGTCTGTAGAGGGTGTTCTGGAGGAAGATTAGGAGAGAGAACTCTTGTTGTACCGTGTATGAGTTACCAGGCAGAAGGACTTGTTTACAGAATGAAGGCTCGACACTGGCACAGTAAAAAAAAAAAAAAAACAACCACCAAGGCCATCTAGAATACCTTATGACTCACTGTGTAGTGTTTACAAAATAGAAAGAATAAATACCAGTAGTAGGTTATCAGTCAAGTTTTAGCTTTCATCGCTAAATGTTTCCCAGTCGTACACATGTGGAAATCTACGAGGGAAAATATAATGGTAGGAGGCGTGCTGTTTAGATATGGTCTCCACCAGCCAGCCTCTCCAATATCACCCGACTTGCCTGCTGACGGAGGGCTCCTCCGTCAGCGGGAGGAGCTGACATAGCAGTAATCGCTCCAGCCCCGCCCCTTAGTTACCCATCAGTCTCTCCTCTCTCACACATTCCTGCTCTCGCCCCTGCGCTGTCTCTTGGGCTTGTGACGTCATGCGTCAGACCTCAGCGGTGGGCTTAAAAAGGGCCGAGGTGCGCGCGGTAATGGCTGTTCTTACCGCCACAGGCTCAAAGCGCAGGTGTCCCTGCAGGGCCTCTGCTAACCCAGAATGGCCCAGTAATAGTGGCTTTGGGGGTTTTTATACCATTCAGGCACAATTACGCTTTTTTTCAAACGAAGGACAGTTTCCTTCCTCTGGTTTTTTTTTTTTTTTTTCCCATTTAGGATTTTATTTCTGCGCAAAGCCACTCTGAAGTCTCACACCAGACAAATGGCCACATTTTTCTAGTTTGAAAAATTCTTCAAACTGATTTGCTACTTTAAAAAAAAAAAAAACATGAATTACCGATTTTCAACCAGCTCTGTAACTTTGGATCGGCGTATTGTACACCTGGGTGCTATAGTCTCTTAGCTGAGCTTTAGAGATCCTTTAGGGAGGCTTCTGGAATGTTCCACACTGTGGAGCGTGTGTGGAACAGTTCCTTATATTACTCACCTGTCTCTCAGCAGCTCTTGTTGGAGCAATGAGAGAACGTATGGCAACTTCACTTACTAACTCGCACACTAACTAGCTCTGATGTGGTTTGCTTTTCATATACAAGCACACTTTTCGTGTTTGTGTATGTGAGACACTGTCTACATGTGTGAGAACATCTATGTGAGTGTCTGTTATTGCACCTTTGGCAGTTTTGCAATGTGTGTGTGTGCGGGAGCGTGTCATGGGTGGAAGACTGTGTGGAATGTTGTCATCGAGGCTTAGCGTAATTAGCCTTGATTGATAAAAGATGAACAGTCATCCCTACGACTAGTCACACACACAAAGCTGCACCTGGGAATCTTGGCGGGTGTGCAGTGCATTCATAGCTCCTTGATCCCCCATGCTGAGGAGAGAAGGAGAGAAGGAGCCACAGAGGTTGCTCTCTCTCTCTCTCTCTCTCTCTCTCTCTCTCTCTCTCTCTCTCCCCCTCTCTTCCTCCATCCCTCTGGCCCGCATGAGAACCTGGCGTTCGGTCTTGCGGCAGGCTCAGCTCCAGATTAAAGGGATTGTTTCAGGTAAAAAACGAAAGCGGAGTCGTGGCAAGTGGCAGCGGGC
Organism: Electrophorus electricus; assembly: GCF_041902795.1. Taxonomy (NCBI): domain Eukaryota; kingdom Metazoa; phylum Chordata; class Actinopteri; order Gymnotiformes; family Gymnotidae; genus Electrophorus; species Electrophorus electricus. Next base: position 22,435,851 of record NC_137510.1, read on the forward strand.
GATGAGGGAGGCGTTCGCAGACAGGGCTAGGAGTTTAGAGCCTTACTAAACGGGCCTCGATGTCACAGCTGGGTCAGGAGACTTCCAGCACTCCTCCAGGCTGTGTCAAAACAGCTATTAATAACTCAGGTGGCTGGACTGTTACTGTTGCAGTTTAGCCTGCAGATGTCCATCACTATTTTTCACGAGTTATGAAACATATCATGTCCACGCATATGTCTACTTGATTTATCGAGTGTATATTATAGATATTATTTATATGTTAATATTGTCCTTACAGATTACTACCGAGGTAAAAGACTGTTTCAGTCACCACGGAAAAATTCCGTCAGTGTTGTAAAAACATGCAGACGGCAGAGAAAGAGGACATGGGAGCAGTAAATGGAGACGAGTCCTGGTTCCCGTGTTTGGTGGGGTGCAGCCAAGTGTGACGCCCCCAGCTCTGCACTGGAGTCCGAGCGCGTTCCCGGGTGGTCCTCCCTACAGCCCACTCCACCGCCGAGGAGAGCACGCCACCTGCTGGAGAAAGAAACCCCTCGGCCCCGCGGCCGGGCTTTGACCCTTGGCCCGGGCAACTTTTGGGGGTTTAAGAGCGCGGAAGCAAATGCGTGTTTTATCGTAGGAAAGCAGCGCTTTATTTATTTATGTACTTCTCTCCTGTGCAATCTGCCAAAAATGAAAAAGAAAGCTTTCTCAGCGTGTGTGCCATCAGAAACAACGCACCACATGTATCAAGTACGTCCTGCACGCGCATGCTGCAGCTGAAAACGACGCTAGCCGATCTACGCGCGAGGCCAGGAGCCTCCTCGTAGTCACAGCCACCATGAACCCCCCTGGGCCTGTGTCAGCGTGCTGGCTTTTATTTCTCCCTCCTGCCCCTGAGGCTTCTACCCCCACCAGCGAGCCCTCTTTATGCGTCCTGTTTCAGGCGGCGGTCACATCAGGCTGCCCACTGCAGGTTTTACACTCGGTTCACTGGATGTTTGTGTGTGTGTGCACGTCTGTGTGTGTGTGTGTGTGTGTGTGTGTGTGTGTTTTTTTTTTTAAATTAAAATAGATAATTAGAATTTATCTGCTATTCTCTTTTAGCTGCTAAACTGAAAGAATCAAGGGTAAGGATAGGCCATTGTATTACTTAGTTACAGTAATACAAAAGTGAATACAAATAACCCCAAAAGTGATAGAATTAATACAAGACAATACAGTGTGTGTGTGTGTGTGTGTGTGTGTGTGTGTGTGTGTGTGTGTGTGTGTGTCAGTAGTAAAACACAATTCTATAAACTGTATTTGTTATCGTTACTCAGTTGTTGAATACAGCCAAATGGTCAGTGGAAAAAGAAATTAGGATTAAATGGCCTTTCCAAAAACATTCTATTGTAGATACTGGGTGTATGTGTGTATATTTGTGTACATGCTTCTGTATGTGTGTTTTTCTGTGTGTGTGTGTGTGTGTGTGTGTGTGTGTGTGTGTATGCATGCGTGTGTGTGTATGTGCACAAATGTGTTCAATTGTGTGTGCATAAATGCATGCGTGCGCATGCCTGTGTGTGTGCCTGCGTGTGTATGCACGTGCTCATGGTATGTCATTACTGGGGCGAAAGTATCAGTTGATGTGTGCGTGTGTATGTTGTGGGAGACGCGGCTGGGATGTGCCGTAAAGTTCATGACCGTCACGACCTCACTTCGGCATCAACAGCAGACTGTACAGCCTCTGAGTCACAGAGGTATAGCCCACATGCCACCAATTAGTCATTCACATACGTGCTCATACAGAGGGCTTGACACACACACTCAGACTCTCACACACACTCACACACATCTCATCCCTCTCTGGAACTGTGCTGTCGGTAAACTATGTAAACCATGTATCCATATATTAACTCTTTCTCTCTCTCTCCCTCTCTCTCTCTCTCTCTCTCCCTCTCTCTCTCTCCCTCTCTCTCCCTCTCTCTCTCCCTCTCCCTCTCTCAGCTCTTGGGCAGATCATGCTCTATGTGGATGGGATGAACGGCCTGATTGGACACAACGAAACAGTGCAGTGGCTCTACGCGCTGGTCGGATCCAAGGTACTGGTTCCGCTCTTAACCAGTGTGCCAGGGTGCATGTCACACTGGAGGGGGTGTGTGAGTACACGCATTTAGCCAGAGGAGGCAGCTCGTAGGAGCCATGCCACAATCTTTAATACTAAGGCCAACACTTCCTCCTCTACTGTGGTCCTGTCCAGCCCTCTAGTGGCACTGGATCTGACAGCAAGTGTGTGTGCGTGCGTGCGTGCGTGTGTGTGTGTAAACAATGGCATATAGATGAAAGTACACAGTAACTTGAATGCTGCCTTCTGGCTATTTGATCTGACACGGGAAGTGACCTTTCAAATATGTAAATTTGAAGTAATTTAAAGTGGCAGCTTACCACACAATGAGTACACAGAGGAAACTGCTTTACTTTGGTTTAGCTTCTTCCTTCCCGCTCAGCAGGTGCTTATGGCCGTTTGGATGAAGGTCCAGAGTTTTGACCAAGATTGTTCATCTCAAGTTGTCATGGCACTGTTTAAATTAACTGCTCACCTCCTCCAAGAAACAGAGGCTCGTTAAAAACATTTCTATATGCAGGTACTATGTTACAGTAGCACTTGTAACCTAATATGCGTCCCAGTCCCCAGACGCAGGTAAAAGAGGAACTGTGCATTTCTGAAGCCAGCACTCAGGGTCCGTTCGTTGCCATGAGTTAAAATCAAACTTGGCCAGGTTAAGGGGCCAAGATTGCTTGTGTTTCCATACAGCTTACTGGAATTTAATTCTGTTCACATTTTCACATGTATTTGTGCTAAAAGACCTGGACGTTTTGATTCTTTGAGACCTCCACATTACAGACATTTTCTCCAAAACTGCAGACAATGACTGAAGGAAAAGTCTTGAGCTATGAACTACACAGACACTGAAAATCTTCCTCTGGGAGCATCCCGTGCTCTTCAGTCCTCTGTACATCAATTTGGCAAACCCTTCCTGACCTCTCTCATGACATGAAATCTACACTGTGTCGATTGTAAACCAACATTGCCCTTCTGCGACCACAATGAATGATCAAATAGCCCATACTTAGCCTCCCTGTTTGATAAACTGTCCTGTGTTTCTTCTTGTGTGTGTGTGTGTGTGTGTGTGTGTGTGTGCACATGCCTTCGTCCTGGGGGCAGGAGTGTTTGAGTCTGTTTCGCCATCTTAATGGACCCTTCCTGCCTCCTCGTGCAGCAGGTCACATGGTCCATGGTCCGGCAGGTCACATGGTTCTCATCAAGACCGACTGAACTTTCATTATTAAACACAGATCCAACTGTCTCTCCATTACCCTCCTTCCCTGTGACTATCTCACTTTCTCTCACACACGCACACACACACACGCACACACACACGCACACACACACACGCACACGCACACACACACACACGCACACGCACACGCACACACACACACACACACACACACACACACCACACACACACACACACACACACACACACACACACACCACACACACACGCACACAGACACACACACACACACACACCACACACACACACACACACACACACCACACACACACACACACGCGCAGACATGGTCCAGCCTTTCTTTGCGTCTTGTCTGTCTTTCTCACTTTGTTCTTTCCTCTGGAATCCCTTTGATGGCTCTCTCATCCTCGGCTCGTCTGCTCTCCTGTCCTCTCTCTCGTGCTCCTGAGAATACTTGTATATTGTTGTTGGACTGAAGCCTCCCCTCGTGTGTTTTTTATGGGGGCTCCAAAGCTGACAGCTTTATAAATTAGCCCCTTCTTGTTCCTCTGGCTTCCCCATCACGCAGCGCTGGGAGAGAGTGTCTCACCGACAGTGCCGTTCCTCTGCATCTCACGAAACCCACCGTGGAAGCTTCTGGAACAGCAATCACTGGGAGTCCGTCATGGGGGCATCTAAACGGGAGCCATGCGCCCGAGCCTCCCACACTAGTGTAATCGCCAGGCCCTCGTGGGGAGGTCTAGAAAGATCCAAGGGTTTGGCCTGGCTTCTAGACCTTTCCATATCTGGAGTGTGTAAATAAATGTGAAGGCAGGAGAGATGTGGTGTCACCCAACCATCCATCTGCCTAGGGCTGAAGATATTGCCGTAGAGTACAGTGGCAGAAACTGTGTCGTACTATTACAGTGATAGTATTTCCTGTGTGTTTGTGTGTGTGGGCGTACGTGCGTGCGTGTGTGTGTGTGTGTAGTTCCGTCTGGTGGTTAAGACTGCTCTGAAGTTGCTGCTGGTGTTTGTGGAATACACAGAACCAAATGCTGCACTACTCATCCAGGCTGTCAATGCTGTAGACACCAAACGAGGTAACGCACACAGAGACACGCATGCACACAGAGAGATGCACACAGACACACACACAAAAATACACACACACAGAAAGACAGACAGACAGACACACTCAAAGAGATGCACAATTACACACACAAAGACGCACAGACACACCACACACACACACACACAGACACCCATATTATTGCAAGTAGTTACGTTGTTATAGCCAAGATATATAGATATTTTCTGAGTTAGTGTGTATGCCGTAGCTTAACACTTCAATACTGCGACTGCCTTTGTATATTCCATCCGTTTGTCACTGTGGAGCACAAACATAAAAAGTGGGAAAGCTAAAACCATTTAAGAACATTTCTCATCTTCTACGGTGGGCTAACAGGTGGGCTTTCTGCTACTTTCCCCTGCTCCTGCCTGAGCGGAGCGGCAAGCTGCTGCTATTACAAAGTCTTGGAGTACTTGTCGTACTCCAGAGCGGCTTTAGGGAAAAGACTCCCGCCGTGGGTTTGGGTTACCTGGAGGAGCAGCCCGGCTTGCAGAGCGCGGAGGGACTGTAAAGGAACGGAGAGGGTCATGATTACAGCTGCTCTGTGGACATCTTAATATGAACCTGCCTACAGGTTGTAAGCCGTGGTCCAATGCCATGGAGATCCTGGACGAGAAGGACGGCGTGGACACGGAGCTGCTGGTGTATGTCATGACCCTCGTCAACAAGGTAAGCGGGCTTGGCTCCGGCCGGCGAGGAACGGGAACGGCGGGAATGCCGCCATCCGCCTTGGTGCGCGTGTCCGTAGTAAAGCCCCACCCCCGACCATCTCTCCAACCCAACCAACAACCCCCCACCCCCACCCCCAGACGCTTGCGGGTTTACCAGACCAGGACTCGTTCTACGACGTGGTGGACTGTCTGGAGGAGCAGGGCATCGAGGGCATTACACAAAGGCACCTGAGACGAAAGGGCACGGACCTGGACCTGCTGGAGCAGTTCAACATCTACGAGGTCAGGGGTCACCCGGCACTCAGCACGCTCCAGAGAAACGGGATCTTATCCAATCACTTCCTCCTCAGAGGAATGATGCCTGATGTCTTATCCTGCTGGTTGGAAGAAGCTATATTCTGTATATATAGAATATGTATTGTATATTCTGCTTATCATCTTAAAATCTGGCAATGTGATAACTGGAAAATTGGCCACAATGGAGTGAAATATCAGTTCATAATTTGGTTATAAATATGTAACATTTGTGCTATTTTCCTGCTATGAAAATGCATTTAAGGTTGTAGTTGAGACTTCCAAATAATCGCTGTCGCAGTTATTTGTTTGTAAGTACTGAACTGATAAGGTCTTTGCCCAACCAGATGACTCTTCGTCACGAGGATGGCGATGATGAAACGTCACCACCTCCAGCGGGACGCAAGGACCGGCGCCGTGCAAGTGCGGGGGGCACGCACGAGAGGCGGGGCCTGGAGCGCAGACGCAGCCGAAGACACTCCCTGCACACCGGCAAAGGCCACGCCTCCGCACCCTCCTCCCCCTGCCACGGCAACGCCCACAACTCCATGCCTTTGAGTGGCCAGAGGATCGAGGACGTCACAGAGAGGTGAGGAGGGAAGCTTGCCAACTAATACCACTTTTGATTGACGCTTCCAGGCGGTATGCTAAACATTTTAAAGGTGCATAAAAGCTAAAACACTACACACTAGTGACTTGTAAAAATATAGAAACAGGAAATAACTTTTGGGAAAAGGAAAATAGTGACATTTATTTTTACCACATCATGTGACATTCTATTCCTGCTGCCAGTAAGTAATACTACACTAACACACGTTGTTTCGGTTTTGATTTCTGAAAGCATCTTCGCGTTAAACGTCTCTGGCGCCCTTCCCTGAGACCTTCTTCTTTTTTTCTTTAATCTTTTTTTTTTAAAAAAGCGTTTTCAGACGTGTTGACTTTCTGTGGAAAGGAGACAGGTTTATATTAGGTTTTCTATCATGTTACCTCTGACGAGGAAGCTTGCGAGTTCCGGATGGAGATGGAGAACTTAATTAAGACGCGGTGCGAAAAGACATAGTGCTCCTGCTACAGCAGAGCGACGTTCCGATTAATCACGCCCACGTTAAGGAACTGGTGGGAAGCTGCGAGGCCAATCTCCAGCCCCCAGCAGGAAGCCTAAGACGGGAAGATATGTGCCTTGTGTACTTTTCAGCGCGGTATCTCACCGCAGGCTGCGTTACTGCGCCGTATCTCACAGTTAGGGCGCACTTTTATTGGTTAGTCATCCATTCAGTATATCCTTTAATTTCCATTTTCCGTTTTTTAAGTCGCAATGACAGGTTACCGAGACACGTCCCCAGACTGTGCATCACAGCGATATATCATTAACAGTAATAAAACCCCTCCATGGAGTCAGTAGGGAGCCACGTTCTCCCCACAGTAAGGTCAGGTACGGCAGCAGTGCACGGCAGGTACGGCTCACCTGCTACGGCACTGCGGAATGCCGGGGGGGTGGGGGTGTCTCAGGTGTGGCGGGACTCTGTGTGCAGATTGAACCAGTGGGGAACCCGAATCATGGGCAACCTTCTCCGTGTGAGACTGACCTTTTATTGCAGTCATCTTGATTGTAATACAGACCTGGCCTCGTGTCAGAATATGTTCCAAGAATCGGTTCGATCAAAATCGCATTGATAGCAGTGGAATGCTGAGATTTTTTTTAGGGGGGGCGGGTTGTTCTCTGCTGTAATAAATGTTCTTTGTAAAGGGTCTCCTGAACTCCTCTGTCTGCCACTCAGTAGCTGGCGTGCAGTGTAACCCTGGGAAGCGGGAGCCGGTCCCATGGCCACGTTTCTTTCACTCATTCCCTCCTTTCTCCTCTCACTCCTTCGTCCCTCGCTCCGCTGCGTGCCTGACGCCAAGCGGTTCGCCCCGGTCCCGACCGTTACCTCGATGATTGGTGACAGGCCTCCATTCAGAGGGAAGGGGATTGGGGGCTGCGTTTTCTCCATCTGGCAGATAGTCGAATTCATCTGAGTTAGTCATCTGATCCCGAAGCCTGTTAACTGGCCCACCACAGGAAATTTGGTGGACTTTTGAAGTGCTGTGTTTTCCATATTAGTAATAAATACCAGCCCAGCCAGAGGAAAAGGGAACCTTACTGCAGTGTGCCCCGGACCCTCCCCTGAGAAGATACCCCGCCCTGTTAAAGGCTGGCTAATGAGAGCGAGTTGGCAGTAGTTGAGTTATGGATGTGTCTTCTGTTTCACTTGTTGGTTCCAATCAAGTACAGCTACCCAAAGGTACAGCGGGTGGGATTTATTTAGCGAGGGATAGATATGAGGTTGCATTCGTAGGTCAACGTTAAGTAGCATTTTTTGCATTTGTTTGCTTGGTTGTTTTTGATTGGTCGTCGTTTTGTCGTCGTTGCTGGGGTTTTTTTTTTCAGAATGGACTCAGGCTTGTGAAAACGATATGAACACCTTTAGAGGATTTTCACAAAGTCGAAAACGAATGCCCAGTGGCGTCATTTAAACCTGTAAACGTCTGATGTATATAAGCAAACTGAAATGTCTTCAGCATGAGTTTTCTCTGCACTAAAGCATTTAGTTTTTTTATGGCATGTTAGTTGGTATTGTGGATAATTGGAGGTGAGTAAGGAGGTTTTGAGATTTTCTCAAACTGACTGAACGTGGTCTCTCTCTCTCTCTCGTTTGTGTTGGAGTGTTCTTCCTTGTGTCCGTTGCATGTTGTGATGTCAGCCATCTCGTTGTCTGTGTGCGCACCCTCTTCTTCTCTCTATTCTCTGCTCTTCTGTTTCTCTCTTCCATACCTCCATCCAAACCTCGATCCCTCCTTTTCACTGCAGAGAGGACGAGGTGGAGGAGGAGGAGGTGGAGGAGCAGGAAGTTCAGGAGCTCCAAAAAGCGCAGCTCTCTAAACAGGGACCTAGCAGGTACTCTGGAACGGGTTCTCGGAGTGTCGTGTTCTGGAAGTGCTTTCTAGACATGCTGTTTCTTCCCAAAACTCACTAACATCCAGTGATTGCTCTAACATATTTCTTACCCCTCCCCCCAACCCGACCCTCTGCTGAGCTGTTCTGTCATTTTGTAGCTGGACTGCGCCAACTGTAGCGATCAGAGAGGAGGCTTCTAGCTTGTGTTTGCCCTTTAAATGCATGGTCAACCTCATCCCCAGAGCTGACGGTTCAGAGGTCCAGGAAAGCATCCGGAGCTGCTCGGGGACCAAGGTCATCAGCAGAGCCCCAGTGTCTGGCCCTCTCGTAACCCCTGACTGTGGGCCCTGCAATCTGACTTCTTGGGCCTCCGTCAGGTCTCTGGGGGCCCTCCCCTCCAGGGGTTCCTCTGTCACCTCCTCTGCCTCCACCTCCCCCGGTGAAGAACCCCTTTCTCCCCCTGCTATCTCCTCCTCCTCCCTTCGCTCCTCTTGCCCATCAGACTTGGATGAGGTGCCTGTGGGGACCCTGCAGGGCCAGAGGGGCCTTGATGCTGAAAAGTGCTCCAGGTAGAGCAGATAGACATCCAAATCCCCCTCACCACTCACCGAATTCTTACAGTGAATGAAATTGATACTGGTGAGGACCCGCCTTCAAAATTCTGCACTTCGGGACAATAGAGGGTTTTATATAGTTCAGGCATGCGTTGGACTGAACCAAAGCACATAAAATAGCAATATCTCGACCTTTGGCAGCTAGAGCCATATACTGGTAATTCTGAGCTGAGTTTGTCCGATTCCAGTGCAGCTTGGAATGATCAGATCGATTATTTTTGTGCCGCCTCATTCATCAAACCTGCATTTAAAAAAGGAAGTGCATCCATGTGCCTCCTCGAAAAGCACATTTAGCAGTATCTTTTAGCAGCGAACAATGCTGTGGTTGATATCAGCGTGGACGTGGCCCCAGTAAATCGCGACATACCGTGTGTCACACAGTGCTTCCGCTGCGTTTGATGGAATGCACAAAGGCAGAAGGTTTCGAGTACAAATCCCCTTTTCCTCACTCCAGCTGCTCCCGGGAGGATGTTAACTTTTACTGACATTTACAGCTCATCTGCCTTTTACTGTTGCATTGTACCACTCCAGAGCTGAGACAAGGCTATAAATTAGACCGAGTAAAAAGGGGAAACTCATTAGATGGCGTCTACAAGATCCATGGATCAAAGGAGCATCTGAAGATGAGAATGCTTTGTGGGATGGCTTAGGCATGTTTCACGCTTTATCTCCATGGCTACACTGCCAAAATAAAGTGAATCAAGGTTACAGTAGCTGCTCTATACGATAAAGGAGGCCTTTGTAAACAGGGTCAATTATTGGCTCGTGAGGTAGATATTTAAACCAATCACCCGTCATTCTAGGAGAAATTGTGATCAGTCACTAAGTAGTGAGAGTCATTTCCTTCATTTGACTTTTTTAAACATTCCATGATGGTAGTGTGACGCGTCTTCGATGCAGTAAATTGCAAGACAGCAGTGTTTGCTAGCCTGCCCCACAGTAAAGCTGTGGGGATTAAAATTAGGATTCGATTTGGGGTTTTTTTCAAAGCACCTAAATTTGATTCAAATTCAGTCCTGCTTTGATTCACTTCCACAGTCAAACCCGCATTTCTCATAACGCGCTTCTGTGCCTAGTCCTGTTTGTCTGCTCTGCGTAATGGAACACAGTCTTTTCTCCTTTGGTTTTATGTACTGGTAAGCCTTTGAGCAATCCACCTTCGTTGCAGGTAATTGGCCCTAACCTGTTCTTCCTGTAATCTGTCTTCTGTGCACAGCCTTTGCGATGTTAGATACTTAAACATGCCCTGTTCTCCACATGCTTCCAGAGCCTCTCCTGGTGTTGGCAGGTAAGGGCTCCCCCGCTGAACTGCGGTACGGTGGGGTTCGCTTGGCCGTAGACGTGCCCGTCATCGCCATGGAGTTACTGCAGTGGAGCTGCGCTTCTGGCTAAACCGGACAAAGCGAGAGCACGATGATGGAAACCCAGTTTCCACTGTCACTCCACCGAAATACCTTGTTTGCAAATCACCACGGATTGAAGCCGTGTGATTTCCAATCACTTTCTGTAGTCACTGTGAAGACAATCTTTTTCAACCGGTCAGTAACCGACACGGCTCCTTCCGGTGGGATAGTTTCCCCGCGCGACCCCAGTCCGACGATCATGACCATGTCACATCTTTTACGAGGTGCTTTGTTGAGCCGTACTGACGGGATTCAGATGTCTCCGGCCCAGGTCCGGCCGGGGGCAGCTGAATTCCCAGCCGGGAAGTTTGTCTTTTGTCCCACGGCCCACATGCCGGAGCTGGATTTAGCCACACACCTGCTCGCAGCTGTTGGTCTGCAGGGCTGAGACCTGAGAGAAGGCTCCTCTTGCACGCTGGCTTTGTGCTGTGTCTTGCGCAGTGCCTTGATGTGAAGCTGTCTGCGCTCAGGTCTGTGTTGCACTCTTGGAACTTCACTTTGTGTGTATAACAGTGGCGAAGCAGGGCAAGAAATCGGTCCTACGCTTGTGTTTGAAAATGCTTTTTGTGTCTCCTCCGTTGCACACTACATTTGTCTGTGGCTTATCAGACGCCAGGCTGGCCTGTTATCTTACTGACACTGGGGTGAAGAAATTACTTAATTCCTTTGTTTCTGCGTCCTCCTCAACAGGCCGAATGGCTATGCAGGCACGTTCCCAGGCAGGACGTCCGCTGTGTCCAGTGCCCCCCCCTCTGCCCCCTTTAACCGCTGCGTTTCTACGGGAGGCCCAGCTGCAGACAGACAACCCGACAGGTGACTTGCTGTTTGATCTGCATATGGGCTTGGTTAGGTAACTCCTTCCATCTCAAACTTTACGACCCTCGAAAGTGCAGCGTGCTTGGAAATAAAGCTCTCTCCGGGGCGCTCCAGCAGGCTAGCGCGCCGTGACCCACCATCACCTCTGTCTCTCCAGGCCTGCTCTGGGAGGTCTGCTGACTTCGTCCTACAGACAGCACCAGGAGTCCCTGGCCGCGGAGCGCGAGCGGAGGCGTCTGGAGAGGGTGGAGAGGCTGCACAGGATCGAGCGTGAGGAGAGAAGCCGTTTCAGGTCTGTGCCCTTCCTCCGTTCATTAGCAGATAAAAGGATAGGAGGGTTGCGGGGGGGGCACACGGAGTGCTCCACACTGTCCTCGGCGTGGCTGAGACGGGGCACTACACCTGTCATTCAGACACGGTGCTGAGCGGCCTGTCTCAGCCCAGCAGGCAGGAGGGAGCAGAAGTCTGACAACAGCTTCCAGCTTTTTATCCGACACCAGTGGTGTAGTTTTCCAAACTCCACTGAGTTGTCTTTTCTTATTATGGCCTTTGCTGAATGTAGCTCACTGAGCCCCTGAATGGTGAAGGCCATGAAAGCATTTTCTGAGTCCATATAACTGTAAGGCCAGCCAGTGTGTGTGTGTGTGTGTGTGTGTGTGTGTGTGTGTGTGTCTGTCTGTGTGCGTGTGTGTGTGTGTGTGTGTGTGTCTGTAAAATAATAATTGTTTCTTTTTATCAATTTACAAAATGCAAAGTGAGCAAACAAAAGAAAAATCTAAATCAAATCAATATTTGGTGTTATTACCCTTTGCCTTCAAAGCAGCATCAATTCTTACACTTGTACAAAATCAGGGATTTTATAGGATTACAGTCAGGTGTATGATCAAGCATACCAAACAGGTGCAAATGATGATCAATTTCACATGTAGGCTGAAACACAGTGATTAACTGAAACATAAACAGCTGTGTAAGAGGCTTAAAACTGGGTGAGGAACAGTCAAACTCTCAAGGTGAGGTTGTGGAAGACAGTTTCATGTCACAGGTCATACACCATGGCAAGACTGAGCACAGCAACAAGACACAAGGTAGTTATACTGCATCAGCAAGGGCTCTCCCAGACAAAGATTTCAAAGCAGACTGGGGTTTCAAGATGTGCTGTTCAAGCTCTTTTGAAGAAGCACAAAGAAACGGGCAACATTGAGGATGGTAGACGCAGCAGTGGGCCAAGGAAACTTAATGCAGCAGATGAAAAACCCATCAAGCTTATTTCCCTTCGAAATCGGAAGGGAAGAAACCAGTGGGACCCAGGTACACCCATCTACTGTCCAGAGAAGTCTGGCCAGAAGTGGTTTTCATGGAAGAGTTGCAGCAGAAAAGCCATACCTCCGACATGGAAACAAGGTCAAGCGACTCAACTATGCATGAAAACATAGGATCTGGGGTGTAGAAAAATGACAGTAGGTGCACTGGACTGATTGAGTCAAAATTTGAAATATTTGGCTGTAGCAAAAGGCAGTTTGTTCGCCGAGGGGCTAGAGAGCGGTAAAATAATGAGTGTCTGCAGGCAACAGTGAAGCATGGAGGTTCCTTGCAAGTTTGGGGCTGCATTTCTGCAAATGGAGTTGGAGATTTGGTCAGGATTAATGGTGTCCTCAATGCTGAGAAATAAAGGCAGATACTTTATCCATCATGCAATACCTTTAGGGAGGCGTATCATTGGCCCCAAATTTATTCTGCAGTAGGACAATAGGACAATGACCCCAAACATACAGCCAATGTCATTAAGAACTATCTTCAGCGTAAAGAAGAAGAAGTCCTTGAAGTGAGGGTATGTCCCCCACATCATCGAGTCTGTCTGGGATTGCATGAAGAGACAGAAGGATTTGAGGAAACCTACATCCACAGAAGATCTGTGGTTAATTCTCCAAGATGTTTGGAACAACCTAGTTCCTTCAAAACTGTGTACATGTACCTAGTATAATTAATGTTGTTTTGAAGGCAAATGGTGGTCACACCAAATATTGATTTGATTTAGATTTCTTTTCTATTTGTTCACTGAAAAAAAAAATGTCTGGGTTTACAGCATTTTTTTAACACCTGCCTAAAACTTTTGCACAGTACTGTGTGTGTGTGTGTGTGTGTGTGTGTGTGTGTGTGTGTGTATGTATATGTATATGTATATGTATATGTATGTATGTGTATATGTATGTGTATATGTATGTATGTATGTATGTATGTGTGTGTGTATATATATATAATGTATGTATATGTGTGTGTGTGTGTGTGTGTGTGAGAGAGAGAGAGAGAGAGAGAGAGAGAGAGAGAGAGAGAGAGAGAGCACGCACAGCTGATGAAGGACCTCTGTCTGAAATGTTCTGTTTCTCTGACAACTGTGTACTTTACTACAATCTCATACTACAGTACACTGCAGTTACTCTATATATATATATATATATATGAAACACACAAAGCATATGCACTTGCTTGTAGCGTCTTTGCACTTATTTCTCTTCCTTGTTCATGTTCCATGTTTTAGTCGTGACTATGAAGACAAAAGAGAAGAGATGAGACACGCTCGTGAAGAGAGGTACAGTACTCCCCGTCTCCCCCGCAGACTCTGACGTGTCCAGCCCTGACACGTGGCTTTCTTCTCCTCGATTAATACTGACTGGCCAACATTTTGCAGTCCAGCATGCTTGCAGCACAGACTCGTAAGCCGTGAACATAATCAGCTTGTAGTGAAGAGTGTGAAACATGGTGAAACGCTTGCTGAAACAAGCAGCAGGCGGGAAGGCCCGTCGCACGCCGCTGGTGAGACCCGACGGCCCAGGGCCGCATGCCTGGCTGCGGGTCGAGACCTGGACGGAGACACGGGACGTTCTGTGGAATTGCCCCGTGCCGCGAGGTGGACCCAGGCGATGGCTGAGGTCGTGGCCTCCTTTTGTGTGTGCTAGATTTTTCCAGCGTGATATTATCGCGTGTATGTTTTGATCTTAAACCCCTGTGTGAACAGTAGATAATCTGGCGATCACACTGTACTACAGTGCTTAAGCCAACATCAGATGATAGGAAGGAAATATTGTGCGGTGGAAAAAAGACATCTGGGTTTTGTTATAGGTGTAGCTATTGTTGCGCTTGGCTTTTGCTTCTCGATAAGGAGGAGGGAGTAATGTTTTGAATCTGTTTTGGCACTTTTTATAAAGAAGTATGGAAGTCATATGTAGATACAGAGTTAAATCCAGATCACTGTAAATGTAAAACATTTCAAAGTCCCATTCTTTCATTTTTAGTCGGTTATGGAACTTCATTCCATTGTTCTTTGTTCATTTTGGTGCAACAAAGTTTTTTTGGTTAATGGAAAATCTGGTCGCTGGTTAAGGTCCAAACAGGCCTAACAGGTAGAAGCTGTTTCGTTAATGGAAAGCTTTGTTAAATTCTGCACAGACCTTAACAATTACAATCATTCTGGGATGAATGGAAGGTCCCTGGTTGAGGTCCGAGCATCTGGCCGCCGGGCAGCTCATGGACAGCCGTGTTTCTGTTTTGAGGTACAAGCAGGTGGAGAGACTGGCGGGGCAGGAGTTCGAGCGGGAACGGGCGACATCGTTGCCACGGGGACGTACGGAGATCACGCTGAGTCTGAGGTCACACGCCTCCGGCCTCTCCAGCGCGGGCTCTCGGGAGGACACGCGCTCACGGACGCATGCCGCACAGAGTGAGTGTCTGCTACGCACGAGCCCCCTGAGCTCTCTCTTCTCTACCTTTCCTGAATGTAGAGAAACGCTGGCACCTAGCTGCCGTCTCGACATCTGGACTGTGACCGTACGGCAACCACGCTGCGAGCGAAGTCTGCACCGGGATGGAGTTTCACACGTTCGAGATGAGAATCGATCTGGCAATCTCCCACTAGCCCTCAGCGGCTGCCGCCCCGGCCGAGAAGGGAGCCTGAAAAAAACAAAGGACTGGTACTGCACCAAAGAAGAAAAAAAAATCCATGGCGTTTATTTTAATGATGGCTGAAATGAAGGCGCTGACCAGAGGCTGCTTCGCTTCCAGCCTGTGGAGCCTTGGGGAAGAGCCTCTGATCAGGCATGTGTAATGGGATAGTGTTGTGGTCCCTGCAGCGGTTAGACAGCGCGCTTCTCTTCCCATACCGAAGCCACTGCACCCCGCGAGCGGCTGGGGCGACCTAGCCTGCTAAGATCCAGCCGAAGAGGGTCGTGTTTATTCTGAAGTGCATCGCAGTAAATGGCGTCAGTAGGTTTCCCAGGAGATCAACTAAATCATCTGATTCAGCTGTAAATTTCATGATGTGTGGCTGGTTCCAGTGAACCGCGGCTTCGTTTCATATTCCGCATTCGTAACATGTAAACCCTCGTAGACCTCTTGCCCCGCTTGGCTTCCAATTAGAAACATAGTTGTATGACTAAAATACAGTTTATAAATAAAGCCCAGCTCTTAAACATAGTTTCCAAATATGTATGATGGACAGAAGCTTCCTTACAAACAGAGATGTGTGGCCGTTTTCGGGAGCCGTCCAAACCCGCGGAGGAAATGAGTGCCCTCGACGTCCGAGTTCCCACGCATGCTCCCGTGCAAACGTCAGAGAACTCCGAAGCGAGGCGTGTGTTTAGCGCCAGGCTGCAGGGCCGGGGCACTCATGCACGCTCCATACTCGCGGCGGACCTGCAGGAGTCGTGCGGTGACCACGGGCCTCCCAGTGCTACGGGGCGTTCTGGTTCCGTGCGTGACCCTAGACAGGCACGGCCTGGAGCCCCTGAGGTGTTCTGTCAGTGGGTTTGTTTTGTCACCCTCCCATGCTCCGGCAGGCTCGTGTTTCCTTTATTTGTTTACGTTTCCGAATGTGGAGCAGTAGG
The DNA here is from genome assembly GCF_041902795.1 of Electrophorus electricus. Taxonomy (NCBI): domain Eukaryota; kingdom Metazoa; phylum Chordata; class Actinopteri; order Gymnotiformes; family Gymnotidae; genus Electrophorus; species Electrophorus electricus. The sequence goes on from NC_137510.1 coordinate 22,451,859, forward strand.
AGCAGCCAGGCTTATGGTAAGAGACCGTGGGGACCTTACAGGACTCATAATAATTAAGGCCCAGTTTGAAAAACGACCCCGAAACATTTCCTCTCATTTTCTGTTTATTTATTTTTACATTATGTATATGTATTTATTTGTGCCGAATATTGATGCGGGAAATGAATCCCAGATTTTACAAGGCTTCAAAGCCATAATTATTTAAATATTTATTTTGGCTGTCCGGGTGATTATAAACGCGGCTCATTTTGGAAAACCGTTACGTTGAACTTGGACGGAGCATCAGTAAAGGGTGCTAACCTTACATCGTCTCCGTACTTTTTTCTTCTCCTCAGAAGCTGAGCCAGAGCCAAGCCAGAGCGGGCAGACAGCTGCAGAGCTACGCTCTGTATCTGCTGCTGCGCCGGGCCCACAGCGGAGCCTGGGGGCGGAGGACAAGCCCAGGCCTGCGGAGGAGGAGGACGTCCCCCGCACGGAGGCGGAGACGGGCAGACTGGACGGGAGAGGGGAACAGGAGCCAGAGGGAGATGGTGAGGAGCGAAAGGGAGAGGCACACGAGGAGGGCAGAGGCGGAGATGTCAACGGGAAGGAGAACGAGGAGACGGGGGGAGCCACGAACACGGGGACCGCGGACGAGGCCGGGGCAGAGGAGGAGCGTGAGAGAGAGCGAGTGTCAGAGAGGGAGGTGGAGGAGAGAGGGAGGGACGTGGAGGTCCTTAGCGAGAAGGAGAGGAAGAACGAGGAGGTGAACGAGAAGGACAACTGCTCGGCGTCAAGCATCTCATCAGCCAGCAGTACTCTGGAACGCGAGGAGCGAGAGGAGAAGCACTCGAGTGACAACGACTCAGGTAAGGCAGAACAGTGTCCTCGGAAGGCTCGGAAAGTCTGGAAATCTATGGAATTTGAAGCATTTGGAATGTCTTGGAAGTGTTTTGGAAAATGTATGAGTATTCTGCGGTCAAAGAAATATAGTTTCAAGGTCGTCTAAAAGCACATCATATTTCATGTTTTCCTTTTTCCGTATTACAGTTAATGGGCTTACAAATAGCAATAAAACACAGAAAGTCAGGAATGTAAAAAGTCTGGAATTTCTTCACAAAGAAAGGGCAGGAACCCTGGAAATGATATTGTTGTGTGTCTTCTTAAATAACTCTTGAACCGGTGTACTGTTTTCAAGCTTCTCAATTTTAGAAGCTACATTTCAGATAACCCATGGTTGACCCCTGTCTCCATCAGGCCAGTGGGCAGAGTGCGTCAAGGTGGCGGACATCAACGAGCAATGCGGCAGAGTCCTCACCAGCAAGCGCTTTATGTTGGACATGCTGTACGCCCAGACCAAGAAGCCCAGCGCAGAGGAGGAGGAGGAGGAGGAGGAAGGGCAGGAGGGCTCGGGCCAGGCGTTGCACGTGGGCAGCCTCGCCTGCCGCATCTCCACGCTGGAGGCGCGGCGGCAGACAGGCGAGGAGAGCGCGAAGAACACGGACACCCAGCACCTGGACAACCAGGGCAGCGTGCGCGCCGTGGCCGAGAGGTTCAGCGACCTGGTAAAGGGCCTGGCCTCGTCCCAGGAGGCGGAGCTGGCGGGAAAGGAGAAGCAGCCCCAGGAAAAGCCGCTCCCCGCCCCCGCGCTCCCCAAGAAAGAGTCGGACCACATCTGGGAGCAGCTGATGGCCATGCCCCGCGAGCTTCGCATCAAAGAGATGGACTTCACGGACCTGAAGGACGAGGACGACGCGGATGTTTTGGACACCGGCGGCGTGGGCGGGGCGGTCGACCACACGGCGCCCCCGCCGCCGCCGCCATGCGTACCCCACCTTCCACCGCCCCCCGCACTCTTCGGCTGCCCGCCGCCTCCCCCGGTCCCGGGCATGCCTCCTCCCCCGCCCTCCGCGGCCTCGGCGCTGCCCTCGCACGTCGGCTCCCCTCAGCATGGTCGAGGGGAGCCGCCGCTCTTCCAGAAGAAGAGAAAGACCGTCAGGCTCTTCTGGAATGAGGTGAGGCCCACAGACTGGCAGTACGGCAGCCAGAAGCGCTGCAAGGAGTCGCTGTGGTCCAAATTGGACCCGGTCAAAGTGGACACGGCCAAGCTAGAGCACCTCTTCGAAATCAAATCTAAGGAGCTTCCCGTCACAAAGGTAAGCACGCACTGCTCTCGGGACGCCCTCGGTAATGTGTTTTGCTCAGTTGAAGTCGAGTCAGACCGAGACTCCTTGTTCCAGCCTCGTGCACGCATTTTATCTTTTGGAGCTAAGACGCATGTCAGGTTGGCTTTCCGGACTCCTCGGCGAGACACGTGGTGTAGATTACGCTGCGTCTCCGCAGCCTCACTGCTGTCAGCGCACTCCGTTCTCCCTCCCAAGAGTGCGAGCCGAAGCAGACCGGAATCTAGGTCAGCCTAGCGCACACCACCTCATTGGCTCTGATGGTCTCTCTCGTATTATCTAAAAGGCCCATCAGAGGGTCGGTCTGGATCGCATAAACCTCACCCCCACCCGTCCACGTCCCCGTCCCCTGCCACTCTGAACGAAGCTGAAGCGCAATCCCACGTGTGCCCTGTCTCCGTTTCCTGCCCCGGTTTTGTGTGGCCCTCGGAGGCGGCGCGTGTCCTACGTGGCGCGCCGTGAGATAAGCCCCGCTGCGCGCTCGCATGACCGACGGTGCGAGCCTGTGAAGGTCCCCCCGCCAGGCGCCCCCTTTGTTAGAAGATCGACTGAAACGGTGATGTCGGGAGGAGGCGCAGAAACGCGCAGTGAATGTTCTCTGGTGTGTTCTCGGGGACGGGCCAATGATGTATTTCCCTCTCGGCGTGTCAGAGATGTGTTTGCGGCGGCCCGGTCGGGGGTTCTCCCGCCCTTTCCAAAACCAGCCTCTGCAGCTGCTTCTGATTTTCAGGCCATTCCCAGCTCTATCCCTCCCTCTCTCGCTGCTCCCTCCATCTCGCCCTCTCACCGTCATGCCCCCCCCTCGCTCCAGCAATATTCTCCCAAAAATAGCCCTCAGGTGCTCGCGGTTGTTTTCAGCGTGCCGCTCCGGGAGCAGCTCAGAGCGTATTATCTCAAGAAGCCACTTCTTACTAATCACCCACATTGAAGAAATTCTGTTTCCATCCTTTTTATGTTGGTCCGCAGCACAGACCAACTGGAACCTTTTTATAACCTTGGGTGTCGGACATCAGATGAATATCGCAACGCTTGGCTGAAAACTCAAGCGTCAGACCGAGTGATCGTGCAAACCCGTTACGGGAACCAAGCAAAGTATTAGAGCGTGTGCACGAGTGGAGTCTGACATCAGCTTTGGACGCAGACGCTACAGCGCTGTGATGGTCAGAAATGCAAAATAAATGAACATAACAGTCACCAGAAAGGGTAGGGACGGGTCGCGCTCAAAGCCACACCACGCACATGCAGATTCACGCCACACACGAACACAGAACGTCTAATCCAGGCCTGGAGGTATGCGGTAAACTGAGCTCAGGTCTCATAAAGTTCACTGATCAGTGCTGTATGTTTCGCTAACCTCAGAAAACGGCAGCAGATGGGAAGCGGCAGGAGGTCATCGTTCTCGACTCCAAAAGGAGTAACGCCATCAACATCGGGCTCACGGTCCTCCCCCCGCCACGCACCATCAAAACGGCCATCCTCAACTTCGACGAGTACGCCCTTAACAAGGAGGGCATCGAGGTAACCCGACACCTCCGCCACGCCGGTGGAGGGCTCACGGCTGGACATGCCGCGGTAATCGTACGGCAACGCCGGACATGTGCCTTCAGCTTAAAAGGAAAAACTCAGCATTGGGTTACTGTTGTATTACAGTTCGTAAGGCTGAGAATGCAAAAAAAAAAAAACGAGCAGAAAAAAAAACATCTGCACTCAATATTCCATTTTTCCAAACACTGACTCATGTTTTTTGGGGTTTTTTTTCACTCTTTCTTTCTCATAACTGTCATTATATCGATCACTGACTGATTTAGGAGCATGTGCAGCTGACTTCGTAAAAGCGCGGTACGTGGATGCCGCCCGTCGCTGGGCTGGCGGACACGAGGCGATTGTCATTCAGGCCAAGACAACATACTTCCTCTGGCTTTCCACAAAACAAAGTGAAATTATCCTCCAAAATAACATTCAGCAAGTAGGATTATAACTAAACTTTTCCAGCAATACAGATGCAGTTGTATTATGTTATTAATCAATAAGAATAAAGGTTAGAAACATGTGCATAGTCGTTTCAGATCATAATATCAACCTGATGAAAACCATTATGTTTGTACATGAGTAATGAATCTAATTTTTTCCTTACAAGATGTGCTGTTTCTCATTCCTCACCATGAGGAAGGTGCACAAGAATATTTTGCTTCCTTTGTAAAGAGCTCATGATTCACACCAAGATCCATAATGTAGACAACATTCATACGGGGCCGTTCGTCAACTTTTTCATATGGGTTGTGTTATGCGACAGCCGTGAACGACCCGATAGCTGCAGGATGGATGAAATTGTTGTTTTTGACTGGAAATGTGATTAGCGTTAATGTATTGATGGGTTTCCCGAGGTGTCATTGTTTATCAGTCTGTTGGAGATTTACTAGTGTGATGATGAACTACTTCTGTAACCGGATAAGTGCGTGCCATGACATTGGACCATAATTCATGTACTCCCCTTAGGACCACTCCTTCTTGCTGGCCGACTCTCTCTCTTTTTCTCTCTCTTACTTTCCCATATGCATATACCTCCATGTCATCGCTCTAGAAAATCCTGACGATGATTCCTACAGAGGAAGAGAAGCAGAAGATCCAGGAGGCACAGCTGGCGAACCCCGACACACCTCTGGGAAGTGCCGAGCAGTTCCTCCTCACGCTCTCCTCCATCAGCGAACTGTCCGCCCGCCTGCAGCTCTGGGCCTTCAAGATGGACTACGACACCCTGGAGAAGGTCTGGCCAGCCCACACGGCTCCACCCTCCCACACAGCTCAGCCATTATCTGACGACAGGCACAGGTGGTGGAAGACACTGGTCAGGACACCTGCGGACCAGTCTGAAGCCCATGTCTGTATTCTCTCTCTCTTTTTCTCTCTCTCTCTCTCTCTCTCTCTGTCCTTCTTTCTCTTTCAGGAAGTGGCTGAGCCCCTACAGGACCTTAAGGAGGGCATGAACCAGCTGGAGACCAACAAGACCCTGCGTTTCATCCTGTCCACGTTGCTCACTATCGGCAACTTTCTCAACGGCTCGAACGTGAGTGGCGGCCCCCGGTGCCGGCCCTTGCTGGGGTTCGGCTGGCCTCTTCCTCGCCCGCTTTTAAACGTCATGAAGGCAAAAAATAAACAGCCAGTGGCAAAAGCGTAAAATTGGTTGGTTACGGTAAGCCATCGAACACAGGCAAGAGAACAAAGAAAGTCAAAATCTTGACATGACGTTTGGGATTTGTCCCATTCCCGACATGGAAAACTGCAAGGCAGGCTTGGATGCAGTCCAGCATCTTAGTGTACTCCACCACACTTGATTGAGACGCTGCTAATTACAAGCTAATGGAGCATCCATCAGGATCAGCATGGGAGCAGTCTGCTGCCCCTCTGTGTATTTCAAAGCGTTCTGTATTATTGCTTAATGGTGCTGATGGTAATCTGTTGGGCTGTAGCAGAGTAATGCCCGTAAAGAGCAGAAACGGCCTGTCATTAGAGTCCGTTATTGGAGTGGGTCGATGAGGTCCAGTGTGACTCATTTGTTCAAGGTGGATGTATTTTTTGCCATCGTTTTACTTTTTCCAAAAAGTCCCACTGATGTTCAACCAGAATTTGTACTGTGTGTGTCTGTGTGTGTGACCAGGCTAAGGGCTTCGAGCTGAGTTACCTGGAGAAAGTTCCAGAAGTTAAGGACACTGTCCATAAACAGTCACTGCTGCACCATGTCTGCTCTATCGTCGTGGAGAAGTTTCCAGAGAGTTCAGACCTCTACTCGGAGATCGGAGCCATTACCCGCTCTGCCAAGGTACTGCACAGAGATTCAGAATTATATATACTATAAAGAAATGATGTGTATATTGAGTCAGAGCTCTACAGATGTTCTAGAGCTCTGCACAGACCATAAAGTGGGAAATTCCACCGCTGGAACAACAGTAAAGCTTTCTTATTGTCAGCCATCGTTGGCACCTTAAAACGGGGTTGGCGTAAGGTTGGCAGTTAACCAAGGCTGTCCAGCTAGCAGGCCGCTCACACCAAAGTCCTTTCGGCTCGTACTGAGGAGCGCGATGCTGTTGGCTTTGTAAGTGCACAGCAAGCTCCTGGCCTGCTGCCCCTCAGGTGGACTTTGACCAGCTGCAGGACAACCTGTGCCAGATGGAGCGGCGCTGCAGGGCCTCATGGGACCACCTGAAGGTCATCGCCAAGCACGAGATGAAACCGGCCCTGAAGCAACGCACGTCCGACTTCCTGAAGGACTGTGCAGAGAGGATCATCATCCTCAAGATTGTGCACAGGCGCATCATCAACAGGTGCGTGCGCGTGCTGGTGTGTGTGTGTGTGTGTGTGTGGCTGAGGTTCCTATCTGAGCGATCCTTTTGGCCGGCAGGTTCCACGCGTTCCTGCTGTTCCTGGGCCACCCGCTGTACACTGTGCGGGAGGTGAGCGTCCTCCGCTTCTGTAAGATCCTGAGTGAGTTTGCGCTGGAGTACCGCACCACCCGCGAGAGAGTGCTGCAGCAAAAACAGAAGAGAGCGAACCACCGAGAGAGGAACAAGACCCGTGGCAAAATGATCACTGATGTGAGTGCGCCCTCTGCTGGTTGGCCCTGTTCACAGTGGAATGTCCTGGCGGAGTGTGTCCCAGGCTGTGTTCTAGTTGGAGTCCTGTTGCTCGGCCACCAGGTGGATCCGTCGGTCGCCGAGAAACTTGATTCTGAATCCGCTCTAGAATGTATACCCACGGTACCATTAAAAATGTATGGTTGTGTTTGTCTGGAAGAAACGTACATATACATAACTTCAGACTCACGAATCCAAGTGATCTGCACGTCCAGAAATCGGAACTTATGGTGACAGTTGGGCCCTTGCGCTTTCGTGTAATTAGTAGCAGCGCACCTTCGATTCCCAGCAAACTCAGTAAACCTGATCTATTCCTGCCTATGTCAGAACGGGTTGCCGCTGCCAGCAAACAGGACAAACTATGTAAAAGTACGTAACTAATACCGCAGCGGCCGAAGCCATGCAGCCGGCTCAGGGCTCCGCCCACTCTCATACGGGCCTGCTGAAGTATCTCTCTCTGGGAGAGTGAAGAGGAGAGGAGGAGGCGCTCCGCAGCCTGTTTGGCTTGGCAGGGGACTCCCGCATTTAAGAGGGGCCCTAATTCAACCTCAGTGTGAAAATCCAAACCTCCGCGCGGCCCCAGAGGAGACAGATTGGAAAGCAGGGTCGAGGGTTGCGTTGCGTTATAACCGCAGTCGGCGCAAACCAACGCGCCACACGCAGTTGCCGTAGAACTGCGTTGATCGGGTCTCCGTTAGGATAGAATTCGCCGTAGAAATACTTCAGAACCCCTTTTTTTTGTGTGTAGGTTGCATATGCCTTTGTATCCATTTTTTGTGCTTCTGTTTCTCTTTTGTCATTCCCGGATGGCTGCAGCTCACCTGCAGTTTTGTTTTGTTGTTTTTGTTTTTTTTTGTTCTGTCTTCTGTCATGTTTCATGTCTTCGTTTCTTCTCCATAGAGCGAGGATGAAGAAAGCGGCGAGGTAGGCGTGCGTCCGCGTGCGTCTCCAGGCGTCCGCGTGCGTCTGCGTCCTTTGCGCATGTGGCCGTTCATCTTAGCCCCCTTTGCGTGTTTACACTTCACTAACGTGGCTGGCCTTTGTCTCGCGGTCCGGTCCGGTCCGGGCCTGTAAGAGGTGTCTAAAGATATGGCCCTCGGTAGAGGGTGCCGACGTCGTACTGACTGTGATGGAAGTGCTGAAGTCCTGCACCGGCCCAAACCTAACTACATCACACGCACACGCGCACCTTCATCAGCGGAGAGGAAGCTGAGGGCAGGCCCACGTGTTTGTGATCTCCTTACATGAGCTGCGAGAGGAGTTATTCGATTGTTATTCGTCCCTCTCCCATAGCTTGCCACGGTTCACAGGAGGATCGCCATGTGGAAGCTACAACTTATGAAGCAAATGTCGATATTGCTGTTCATATTATCAGTGGGATGGTAGTTAAAAACACACCATATTATTAGTCTACTGTAGGTGAAAGTGCACAAATAGCAAACAAATAGCAGTGCACAGTCACCTTCAACCTAAAACTTTGAATTTACTGAAAAATCTGGTAAGATTTCATGTCGCCACCAATGATTTTGTGTCTTAACAAAGCTTGACGGGCAGTTTACAGTGCATGCCGGAAACGGAATGGTCTCTGACAAGTTCCTGCATGGAGTTGTTCTGCATCACTGACCAAACACCTTCCGGTTGAAAACTAACCTGCCGTTTCACAGCGACTGGAGGGCAGGGGTGTGTTCCTGAGAGCCCTCCGCAGAAACAGACAGGCGGGGTCTAACGTGTCGCCTCTGCTCCTCAGAGCGGAAAGTTTGCAGGCACGTCGGCAGAGGGCCACGAGTCTCCGCCCCAGGGGCTAGGCTGTGACGAGGACGTAGCAGAGCACGAGCAGATGACCGCAGTTCTGCGCGGCAACCTGCAAGGCGGCGACAGCACCGGCTCTGTCCTGCCAGGCCTGCGCACACGAACCAGAGCCAGCCGAGGTGCTTAGAAACGCCTTTGCTTACCGCTCGCCGAGTTATTCCTATTTCAAATTTGTCAGTGTCTTTGGAAAACTGTGGCTTTTTTAAAGCTCAGGTGGTTTCTTTGTTCCTCCAGGTCGCCTGGGACTGTGGTCCTCGGTCAGCGAGGACGCGTCCAACTGCATAGAGGACACGGCGGACGAGATCATGGAGCGCATAGTGAAGTCGGCGACTCAGGGGCCCAGTCAGCGCAGCCAGCCTCGTGAGAGGAGACGCTCCCGAGCCAATCGCAAGTCTTGTGAGTCCCACCCAACGGACGTGGGCCCAGCCCTCGGCCTATCACAGCCAATGCGGCTACACCGAGTCTTCTCCGTATGAGCACTATTGTACATAATGGTGTGTAAATGGATGATGATAACCTCTCTTTCTCCTTCTGCAGTAAGAAGAACACTGAAGAATGGGTTAACCCCAGATGAGGCCCAGGCACTGGGACTGGCCAACGGCTCTGAGATGCAAGTGTGAAATATGATAGACTCTAGCAGCTCAGGGTCTCAACACACACCAACCCACACACACACACACACACACACACACACACACACACACACACACACACACACACACACACACACACACACACACACACACACACACACACACACACACACACACAGAGAAAAGGGATATCGCTCTACCCGTCACACGCAAAACCAGAACTTGGATCCTGCAGCAACAGATTACTAATGTAAAGAATGATTTTAAACTTGACATTTCCTAACAATTTTACCACTTTTAATGCATTTTTAGAAGACAAGCACAGTGGGCATCGGTTGCTGTTTAGCCTTCTTGTGCACAAACCTCTTGAGAAACACATATGCGCGCGCACACACACTCACTCATACTCACACACCCTCTTAGCCCTATAACTGAAGGACTGTCTAGTTATCCTCTATGGAGACAAACTTACCACTGTGGCCTTGAGAGTGAACCCAAAGAACTGTGCTTCAGACAAGGGTGGACACTCTCGCCCTCGACCTTGACCACAGTCAGGTCCAAACTGCAGTGACCAGTAGCACCTTCAGCATTCATGCCCAACAGAAACTGTGGAGCACAGATTGATAAACCACTGAGGTAGACATCAAAACATGAGTCTCCTCTCTGCACTGCTGTGGTATTTTTTGTTGGTTGTTTGTTTTTTTGGGGTTTTTTTTTTATCACTTGCCATGCATGTTTTTAAATTTGATAAACAGGACGGAATCCACAGAAAGTGGAGTCTGCACTGGCTTAGTGTTGGTCAAGGCTACAGGACCTTCTGCATTTGTGCTGTGTGACCGCAGTTGAAGCAACGCGGCTGTGATCCTGGCTACACTTCCACGCGCAGCTTAGTCGCAGTCCAAGAGCAAGAAGAATTTTTAACAGAGGGTTCACCATGCTGTGATCCTCAACGTACCCTAAAAGTAAGAGGCAGGAAAGCGTAGGCCTTGGCTGTGAGCATTTTAACGTTCAATCCTGCCTAAATATAAATCACAAATATTTACGTTTTCATCTGCTATTCAATGACCCCTGACGGTTACACACATGAAGTTCAATGATGTTTGGCTAGTGCAAAGTGTGCCTTTCGGAGTTGTCCAGAGGGGCTGGTCTCTGCAGCACAACAGCACACTGGATTTGGATGTTTGGTGGGGGGCGGGGCACTCGTGTGAGATCATGTCAGCCATTCCGAATGAGTCCAGAGGATCCTAAAATGCACCACACCAGGTTTATCCCGACAATCCACACAGCGGTACTGCTCTACATGTCCACTACAGACCCCAGTGGTACTTCCCAGCACCTTACTCTGTGTCACATGGAAACACAGAGGCATTTCGAGTATTAACAAAAAGTATGCATTTCTGTTTTCGTCTGACGCCTTCTCAGATAACTGAGTACTGTAATATGGAAATGAACTAGAAACGTATAGAAACCAGAGGCAACTCGAGAAAACAAATGCTGTACAATTGTGTAAATGACACTTTAGTTTTTATTTTTGTGTCTGTGTTTCATTTGTATTTTGTATAGATTAGTATTATAGGTCAGAAGCAGTGTTATTCTGTGAAAATTGTAATTTAAGAGAAAATTAAGCAAGCCATGCATGGTTCGATGAGAAAAATGAGAAACGTTCAGAAGGCGTATGACAAAGGGAGTCTGTGACATTGGTTTCAATGCTCAGTGAAATATTGCTTTTGTCATGTTTAATGTTTTTACGCTGTACAAACTTGAAACATGTTTGGTCAATGTAATCCAACCCTTCACATCTGCTCAGAACCCTTCAATATCGTTGCACTTAAGTCCTCAAAAATGAATAGACTTAAACCCATTGCTGCAAGTGCCATAAAATGTGGGTATTGAATGAGTACCTAGAATGTGAATTTATCTTGTTAATACCCACAGCAAAAAAGTATATACTGTAAAACCTTGCAATAAAAAGCTTTTAGGAAGCATTCAGAGAAATGTAGACCACGTGTCCGTGAAACATTTGCTGGCAAACACCAATGTGTGTTCAAATGGAAGTATGGCTCCAATATTGATCTTTACATATTCCAGACTAGATAGACCTGATCTTGTGGTATTCCTTGAGATGAAGGCTTAATAGACAGTCTTAACACAAGCCCAGAGCAGCTCCAGTGCTGGATGACTAGACCACTTCAGGGTGTCTAACCTAACTGAAACTTAACGGCATTCACTGCTTTAGCCGAGTTGAATAGGGGTGTTTTAGCATAACTAGCAGTGAAGTGACTATCCTGTGTTGGAACACCGGAGCTCTGCTATGATGCATCTGTAGCCTTCACCAAACATCAAGGACGAACGGAACTACACACAAGATGACGGGTCACCAGCTTTTATTTAGGGTCGCGTACACCATATGGTTCACTTGCAGTGCCATCAAGCTCCTCAAAAAATGAGCTATAACAATGGAGAACCTGATGGAGGATCATTACAATCATTATTGTATGACAATTTTAGTGCAATGACAGACACGAACATGTCTAATGCAGTAAAGATGGTGTTTGCACAGGACCATTTAAAAAACAAAACAAACTTAAGGTTTGGTAAACAGATGTCCGCCGAAAGGGAATTTACATTTAAAATATGTCTGTGGTCTTTGTCTCCCCCAAGCTGTTGGTAAGGACAGAAAAACAAAGCAAAGAATTTACAAAAAACAATACGATGACAAGTCCAAATGAAATCTGAGAGTGATAACCATATCGCACAGGAGAGCAAAGTAAAGTGAAAAGACTGGGATTCATAGGAAATCCAGTGCAAACTAAGGCCTTTTTTAACTTTTAGATGTACACATCAACTAAAAACTAAAAGCAAAGAAAAAAAAGCATGCAAATATATAGTTTTACTTTTTTTTTTTTTTTTCCTGACTAAGCAATTGGTTTTCAATGTCCCTGAACAATAAGGTTTGCACAGTACTAGAAGTTACTTAGAGTATAAATCACATGTTGGAAGATTCTCCAAATACAGACAACAGTCAATTCAATGCCCCTGTGATGAGGGCACACGCACATTTGCAGGTCTAATTTAGTATTGCTCAGATTCCGCGTTGTTAAAAGATAATGATGCAATTTCCTGTGTACATGTTCGGTTTTCAGGGATGTAACGTCAAAACATCTACTTTTGAAGCACCAAAGTATATAAAAATATGACCCTTTTTTTGGTCAAACATTTGATGACATTTGAATTTATATAGTGCAATTTACATAAGGAATCATAACTCAAGTTATAGGCAATCATATGTGAGAAAACAAGCGTGCATTACAAACTGCATAACTGGAGAAAGAGAGCGAGAGAAAAGCAGTGTCACAGGTAGCTCTTTCAGCCTGAAACACTGCAGTCAAAACGCAATGCACGGCTAATGTAAATGAACTAATTCTCCTAGTTATTTCCCATATTTGACCAAACAATATAAAAAAAAAAAACCAAACAAACAAACAAAACAATGCATCAAGCACGTATTAGATCAGTCAGGCACTCGATCTATATGATTATATGGTGAGATCTCACTTCCCTGGAATAAATCCCAATATACAGTTCGAACACTCTGCAAATCACACATTATAATGTACGTACTTGTGGACATTTTCCACAATTTTGTGCATGATTTTAAGTTTCATTGCATATATATTTGGCCAGACTACCTAAAGTGGGAGAGTGATGCCAGTTTAAAAACGTATTTAAAACAGCTTGTTAAAAACTGTTCATTCCATTTACCAGTCCTTTAAGGCCTGGCCCCAATAAATTACTCCCGGGGGGTGGGGAGGAGATGCGCGTGCACACACAGTGACAATTAAAGCCATCATTCATGTGTTTTAAAAGCTTTAAATGGTTCTATCAAAATGTAAACCCCACTTATGTAAGCTAGTAAGGGAACTTGAAGGTTCCGATCTTAAACAATTGACAAAAAAATTCTCATGAATTCAAGACTTACAACTAAAACATAGCACCAACTCATTCTAAGTTCATGGCAAGTTTGGGGTCTCTAGACGCTGTGGTGCACTTACAAAAGAGAAACCCATAACGAAACGTGTACCCCAGATTGGAGGCTGGCCAATATGCTCGAGTTCCCCTGAGATCGAAAAGTGCAGTCACAGTGATGTCGGGCGGCAGACTCCCTGGGAGTCAGCTAGTGGCGAGCCTCCAGCATCTCCATCAGGAACGTGTCAAGGGGCGTGTCTCCGATCAGCTTAAAAAAGAACAGGTGCTCCAGACACTTGAGGCCGATGGAGCGCAGCGCAGGCAGCCTCAGGAGGAGCTTGGCGAACCTGCGGAGGGGGAGGAGATAACCGAGGGTGACCTTTCGCTCGCGCATTTTTAACTCCCTGATCGGGGTAGCACAGCACCAAGATTTGAGTGCCTTTCTCACACATGTACGTGTGAGTTCCAGTTCACTACAATAACCCTGATGAAGACGCTCTGGTGTTGGTTTCTGTTGGTGATCCTACTACTCCAAGAATTTTCTGTAATGTAATTTTAAGATTAAAAATGGCAGCGGATCAAGTGCATGACAGAACAAAACAGGAATGAATAACGTGATGGAGGTAAGGATAAAACAAGAGCATTTTCTGGTACCTGCCCTGCTGCTCAGGGTATTTCTGTCTGCAGTAGGCCTCCAGGGACGCGTACACTCGCTCACGCAAGAGCTCCACCTCGCTGCTCTTACTCAGACCTTTGGCATCTAAGCAACAACACGGGGGGGGGAGAGAGAGAGAGAGAGTGTGTGTCCATGTGTCTACGACAGAGAAGACTGATATTGGGTGTCATTCTTTTAAATACAACCGCAGCACTAAAAACCAGTCAGCGAGAAGCATGCACATAAAGACGCTGACTTATAGGGCCCCATTGTAGCCTTTTATCCGCTTGTGCGGGTGGGCATGGAAACGAAAGGCTCGAGAGTGGACCGCTCTCACCGTACTGCCTGGAAAACCAACGTACGTGTGTGTGTGTGTGTGTGTGTGTGTGTGTGTGTGTGTGTGTGTGTATGCCGATCGGGACGCTTCGGGAACGGCTCTGTGGCGTGACGTTCGTCCCCGACACTCCCATCGTGTTGTCAATGAGCTCTGATCACCTGGGTTAAAGAGGACGATAGCTCGCAGACAGCCGAGCTCCGTCTTGTCCATTTGCATGTCTCGCATCTTATTGACCAGCTCGGTTAGCACCCTACACATGACAGAGGGGGAGAACGGAGGGACCGGTGAGAGGGAAAGGACCAGCAGCAGAGCCTGAAAGCAACATCTGGCTCTGACAGCGTCCATGTGGCCACCACGCCGGACACTTGGTCATCACAACAGAGGTTCTCAGGCCTGGACCTCGGACGCCACCACACTCAGCCCGTGAAGGGTCTGAGACACTGTTTGGTTGGGTGGAAGCATCATCACAGAGGGGGAAGACAAACAGCTACAAAAGACCTTGTATCTGACATTTTTCATAAGCCTTCCTGTCTGTCTCATCTTTCCTCATTCGTGCATTTTAAAATGAACCATCTGAGCTATGGGACCCATTACCCCATTATCTACTAAGCCCCAGTTTTCTGTCTCTCTGCCAGCCATCAAAGAGCCAAATAGTCTGTCACCACCCAGTTCCAAAGAACTCAAAAACTACACCCCAACCAAAAATTCTTGCTTCATTGCCACAAATACTGCATCTGCAGCTAAAGGCCATCTTGATGAAGAGAGAAGCAGAGAGGTTACAGTTTGTGTGAGCAATTTACACAAGTTTTAAATCTCACTGGTTTTTGAGGCATGTTTCAGGTTTAAAGAATTAAAGTGTTTAAAAAGATTTTATATCTCAAAAGCTAGTTTCAGGTGCTGAGAAGGATACATGAATGAAGACAATACACCAATATACCACCAGACATACAAGTTTCAGTGGATGATATTACACCTGATGACAGACACATTAGAATTCTTCCACTATAAATTCACAATGAAGTTGTCAGAAAGGCATAGTGGGAAGTGTGATGTTTACCTGTCAAATATGGCCCCCACCTCAGCACTATGGGAACTTTCCCTGTTGAGGCGTAAAGACAAAATTATAAATAGGAATAAAAGTAAAAGTAAGTTACCAGTGAGAATAAGAAATATTTATACAGACTATGTGCAAGTCAGTTTTAAAACCATTATGCTACTACTAAGTAGCAGCAAAGACATGAATAGCAGTTTTGTGGCTGCAGCCTTTCTAAACCATTGTGCCATTCCACAGCCATTCATTCTGTTTAAGCGAGCGTTTATTAACCTCTATTAAATAGTTACTCACATGCATAATTAGAGCTACTGTTACTACATGAAGGATGATTATAATGTACTACAAATCACTGAAACCAAACACAATTACATTTGTAACTAAAGTGTTACCTGTCAAAGATGGGCTCCACCCCCCCAGTATCACAGACACTCTCTCTGGACACGTGTAGCCCTGTGGCCAGTAGAAGGCTGTCTTCTACCCCAATCGAGCGGTGAGAGAAGGAGGCGATCAGGAGCTCGTTCCACCCTGACACACAGAGAGGGACCACGGGACAAATGCGCCACGCTGTAGCTCACGTCACAGAACGTCTTTAAGCAGGTGACAAGACTGAAGTGATCTGAAATTATAAGGGGTTAAGAATGGGAAATGCGTAAGGAGAGCGACAGCTCCTACCTGCTCGGAGCAGAATGACCTGGTCGTCCAGGGGCAGCTCGGAGAAGTGCGGGATGCGTTTGGCCCACTCCACCAGGCTGTAGAGCTGCTTGTCGGCTGCCTGGCAGATGTTGGTCACAGGGTCACCGGGCTGGAGGGTACAAGACAGGGGGCAGGGGTGGGCTTATCGGACTGTTACCATGAGCACCCCTTCTCTGAGACAGAATGACAGGGAACAGTCTGCTCAACCAAGTCTGGACTGGAGGTCGCCGAGAACACAGTAAGAGCTCACTCACAGAGCCAGTCCCTTCGGAGCGCAGCTCCGTCTTGTGTTCCACGGCAGTCTCAGCTTCCAGAATCTTCTCCACAGGCATCTCCTCGTTGGCAGAGCTGCTGAACTCGTAGTCACCATCCCTCTCCTTATTTCTCTGGCGCTCGTCCTGGACCGCTGGGGGAGCGTGGGGAGACAGCACATTCGCAAGCCAGACCCAAAGTGAACACGGCATGCACAAAGCAGTACACCCTCCGACAGTACACTACGACCTGCCTCTTTCTCATAAAGCTTTTGGGTCTGGATTCCTGTAACGCTGCTTTGTGGCAGCGCCTGTGGTAGACGGTGCTCAAATAAAACTTAACTGAAAGGCATTGCTGATCGCTGCCAAACAGCACCTTGCAATGTTCTCTTCACAAGCATTTCGTTATGAACAAAAACAGGAAGCATGCATGAACTGACCATTTTAATAATGTCACCAATGGCTTCCACGCCCACGCATGGGCATGATTTCCACCATCATCTGTTACAGCGTGGTAACTGACAGACCACAGCTGGAGCCTTCGCTCGCGTTCTTTACCCGCCTGTTGCATTTCACGCAGCACGACTGCGCGATAGTTCATGCTTCCCTCTCGTGTGGGAGCACCAGTTGCACACGCTACAGATCTGAATAAAACAGTGAGGATGAATCCAGACCCATGTGCCAACTACAACGAAGCCTCAGGAGTACTCCCAAACGAACGGCGCGCCACCAAACGCGTCCTCGTCCCCGGGGTGCCGGGACCTTCCCTTTTGGCTCGCCCAGCAGAACTCCCGCGCCACCTTTCTGACTGTCTTATCAGAGAGAGCCCAGCAGGGCGGCGGGTGGAGCCCATCCGGCGGTGATACGCACCCTCCCTCTTCATGCCCATGGCCAGGCACTTCTGGTAGCGGCAGTGCTGGCAGCGGTTGCGCTGGCGCTTGTCCACAGGGCACTCCCTGCTGTCCCTGCACGTGTAGCTCAGGTCCTTGCGTACCGTGCGCTTGAAGAAGCCTTTGCATCCCTCACAGCTGTACACGCCGTAGTGCTTGCCTGTGCCGCCAGACCCAGAGACAGGCGCAATTAGCCAGGCAGTGGGCAATTAGCCACTGGGCATCTCTGAACATAGACGACCTGTCCAGGTGCCGGTCTGAAGCTTTAACATGTAATGGCTGAGACAGGCTGGGCTGTGGGAGTGTGATGCTGGATTAGCAATGGAAACTGTAGGTGCCTAATGAAAGGCATAACTGAGCTGTAAATGTGAGCAAGCTGGTGGTTGTACAATACAACTTCTGTCTCAATTTCACCAACATGCTTTGCCAGCCAGGGCAGGTGAGTTTTAAAGGCTACAGTTAAATGAAGGCTATGGAGTGATCCCCACTGTAGGGCAAGCTGGAAACACCCCACCCCCTGATACGCACCTGAGGAGCGGTCGCCACAGATGGCACACAGGCGTTTCTGGGACAACATTGGCCCAGTGCCACCTGCAGACTTCAGGCAAAAGGATGGCTTCACATCGTCAGAGCTGCTAACGGCGTGCAGCCCAGACATCGAGGAATTAATCTAACAGTGGCAAGAAGACAAAAATAGCAGAACAGAGAAAGACAAAAAGTTGGCTTACGCAGAGAGGACGGGAACATGACACCCATAAAGTAGCAACGAAGAATTAAGCAGCAGTCACTTGACAACTCCAGTGCTGACTCATGACAATCCCAAGCACTGAATTAATTCTCGGTTCTGTAGCGAACACCGCTATCCCCTCAGTTTCAGCAAAGCATTAAAAAAAAATGAAGTCAGTATTTCGTTGGCGTAAGTGACTACACAAACCTGCGGGTTGCTGACGGGTCCATAGCCCACCGACGGAGTCACAGGCGCCCCAGGAGAGCCAACGGACGAGCTGATGACGGATAACGGTGAGTCCAGGGAGCTAACGGGGCTACTGACGGCCGACGTGGTGGGTGGCAAGGAGTTCATAGATGCAACCCAGACTGACCAACTCAGGAGACTATTGGTCTTTGACGCTCAGCTTAGGGACAGATAAAGAAAGAATTAGAAGTGCGCTTGAGAAACAAAATGTATATCGGAAGTCATACTGTTTTATAAGACTTGCGCTGATCTGTCCGCTAAACTGAACTTTTCGCAACAAGGACGTGTTCCCGGCGAAAGCATCATTCGCTTGCCCGCTAGCTACCTTCCTATAAAATTAATATTCTTTATTTACAGCTCAATAATCTATTAATTACAGCTCAAGTTTAAAGTAATCTATGATCGAAGTAGCGACTAACGTTATATCACCACCACACACAACAAGACGCCTAGCTACAACTCCTAGTGCACTGGACGCCTTTCTCTTGATAAAATCAGTCTCATCAATCCGCCCAGCTAGCGTTACGTTAGTGACAAAGACCAGCCAACCTAGCCAATGTTAGTTTAGTTAAACTAACTAGCCAACAGTTACCCAATTGCCTGAATGCTATGGTCATATAACCGCGAATCTACCTGGCTACTTAACCTAGCAGGCTCAGTGTGCTTTTTTTAAAAAAAATAACGTCTCCGTCACTGTTTGACGACATATCTTCGTTATAGCAAGTATTCATCATTTAGCAGCCAGCTGGCTACACGGGGAGTTAAAGTATGTAACCTATGTTAACAAATCTAGGTTAGCTAGCACGCAAGAAAGGCCTGTGCACGCAAGGAATGTCACGGAGCTAGCCAGCGTATCTCAACATCGACAGTCCTATGCTGGCGTTGCAGGCCTGGCTCTACCTGGAAAAAGAACCAGGAGATCCAGATCACAGCTGCCTACACGCACTGACCAGACACCAGGCTAGTTAGCCAGCTAGCTGCGCGAATAGCATCCGTTCCCAATTCAGACGGCGAGCTAACCGCAGCTATCTGAGCCCGCAGAGCCAGCGCCACACGTTAGGCTTCTCCGCGGTTCACACGGTTACAAAAACGCGAGTCCGTTGTCGCCGATCACGTCTTCGGCACACAGCACGACAGAGTGCTTCTGCCCCCCTTTGACGACTAATAGCACCGCCAGCTGTTGTTTCAAAAACAAACCTGCGTCCGAGTTGTAGGAAACCATGAATTTCACGACCTATGGTTAGCCACCGCAAACAACCGACAGGCTCGCTCACCCACACCTAGCAACAAGTTAAACCCCCTAACCGAGCTATGCACATAAACCAGTTAGCTAGCGACCCGACATGTTAGCAGCCTGCTAGCTACCCAAGTACAACAACTGTTATCTAAGATATTTAGCTCGCAATAAAGCACACTTGCATCTAAAAAACTAACCAGGGATATTAGAACGAACTCGCAGTGATTCACGAAAAATGTTAATTAATCTATAAATAATTTACAGATAGATATATATATATATATATATATATATATATATATATATATATATATATATATATATATATATATATATATTTTTTTTTTTATTATTTTATTTTTTTTTTTTACCAAACGCGCACTTTGAAGTGCATGTTTTGCATCCAGCCAAATACCTTGTTAGTCCGCCTCCTAGTGGATAATGCGCACATGTTCACGCTGTAAATAAATGAATGGATGGATGGATGGATGGATGGACGGATGAATGAATCTATGCCCGTATCATTTTGCTGAAATTACTCCACAGAAAATGAACAAAGCAACCTTTCAGTGCTTTTCTGTTTCTTTTTTGTGTCAATGCTGTGATTATGATCATATGGGTACATGCTTTGTAAAGTTGTTTTAGTCCATATAGCCTTTACCCATGTCAGTATAATTTATTTAGTTTATAATTAATGTTCGGTGCTTTCTTACTCCTAGTCTCAGTAGTAATTAAACAATTTCCAAAGTCATGATACCAGAAGCACATTCATAGTAACACAAAGCCAAATCTCCACAAAAATGGGTTTAACTCTTGTAGAATTAAGCTAAAAGCATTCTCAACAGAACGTAAATTGGTGCTTTTAAACTCTGAGTTATGGCTCAAACTTGGTTTCAAATGTGTTTGTAATGTTTTCCCATGTAAATAGTCAGAATATAAATTCAGTTTTCAAGTTTCAGTACTTTATTGATAGATCAGTGCATAATATGGAAAATTTTAAAGGGTCTAAAAAATCCACTGTATGCACTATAAAATTGTGTTTGAGAAACACCATTTGCATTAGAAATTTGGTATCAAGACCCTGTTGTGATTGAAGTATTACCTACTATTGACCCTATATTTTTGCAGCCATACTTTTTAGTAAGCAATTTTAGCTTGCATACTAACTATGCTACTACTGTTCCTACCTATTGGTGGGGTGCATATCAATGTATATGCTTTGAGTGTGTTTTCTAATTAGATTATACATGCATATTTTTTATATTAGTTTTTAAATTAAATACTGTAAGGGTGCATACTAATTTTGCATTTTAAAAAATGCATTCATATTTTTGCATGCTTGTTGATTTTACATACATATTATGTTGCATGCTATTTTGCATACTAGATTTTGGGTATGTATTCTTATCTTACATACTAACCTTCTGACTATGCCTAACTATTGTGGAGAATGTGCATATCAATATGCATAATTTTTGAGTGTGCTTTCTTTGAATACTAGTAGACACTTATTTTGCATTCTACTAATTTTATTTAAATACTGTTTAAGGATACTAATTTTACATTCTTGTTTTTAATGTGATTTTTTTCCATAGTTTTGGGAGGTACAGATAGATTTGAATACATAATTTTTAGTGTGTTTTTTTTATTATTCATAGTCATTTTTCATATTACTGTTTTTGTTTAAATACTGTTTAAGGTTGCATGCTAATTTTGCATTGTTGTTTTTAAATGCATTCTTATTTTGCATGCTTGCTGATTTTATCTTATTATTTTACATACTATTTTTCACTATACATTCCTAGTTTGCATACTAGTTGAATATGCTTATGTTTACATGCATACTTATTTTGTGCTGTTTGAGTAGGTATTCTATTTTGCATCCTTTTTTGGTGTGACTGGTGTATACATGTTCTGAGTATATATAATTTTTGTAAGGTATTTTGAATATGCATTCTTAATTTGCATATTCACTTCCTGATTATGCCTACTTATTTTGCTTGCTAATGTTGCATGCATACAACTTTTGTCTTCTTTTTGGTACACTTTTTTGACAGTTTTTTTGAGTATGCATATTAATTTAATAAATTAATTTAATAATAATCGTTCTATTTATTTTTGGCATGTATATTTACATTTACATTTACATTTACAGCATTTAGCAGACGCTCTTATCCAGAGCAACTTACAAAAGTGCTTTGTCATTTACTCATAGAATATATCCTAGTACAGTACAGTAGGTTAGAATCAAACATACCAATGAACTAGAATACTGTAGAAAACAGGAATTAATGTGATACTTAGAAGTACAAAATACATAAAGTCTATCTTCAACAATGATAAATGCTATAAACAATAAGTGCTAGAGTTTGTTAAACAACATAAATAGTACCCTACAATAAGTACTAAATTAGTCTTTCAATATGGGAGCAGTGTCAGATGTCCTTTAAATATTCTGCAAATAGATGGGTCTTCAGTCTGCGTTTGAAGACTGCAAGGGACTCTGCTGTCCGGACAGCAAGCGGGAGTTCATTCCACCATCTTGGAGCCAGGACAGAAAATAGTCTCAATGCTTGTCGTCCATGAGACCTGAAGCAAGGTATTTCAATCCGAGCCAGACTTGAGGTTCGAAGTACTCGAGGTACAGATCGGGCTTTGTCCATTGACCTCATGTATGAAGGGGCTGGTCCATTTTTGGATTTGTAGGCAAACATCAAGGTTTTAAATCTGATGTGTGCAGCTACAGGGAGCCAATGAAGGGAGCGCAGCAGTGGAGTAACGTGTGAACTTCGGAAGATTGAAGACCAGTCGTGTTGCTGCATTCTGGACAGGCTGTAGAGGTTTGATGGCTCTTAGAGGAAGACCGGCAAGTAGCGAGTTGCAGTAGTCTAGCTTTGAGATCACAAGAGACTGCACAAGCACCTGGGTAGCTTCCTGCGAGAGAAAGGGTCGAATCCTCTGTATGCTACAAAGGAGGAATCTGCAAGACCGGGTTAGATTAGAAACTTGAGTTGAGAATGACAACCTGTTGTCCAAAGTTACGCCCAGGCTACGGGCAGCTTCGGATGGTGATACCAGGGAGTTCTCAAAGGAAACTGTGAGGTCATGGTAAGGGTTGGGATTACCTGAGATGAACAGAAGCTCGATTTTACTGGGGTTGAGCTTCAAGTGGTGGGCTGTCATCCATGACGCAATGTCAGTCAAGCATGCCGAGATACGTCTGGAGACCTGCATGTCAGAGGGTGGAAAAGAAAGAAATAATTGAGTGTCATTGGCATAGCAGTGGTAGGACAAACTATGAGAAGATATTACATCACCAAGAGAACGAGTATACAAAGAGAAGAGAAGGGGGCCTAATACTGAGCCTTGTGGAACACCAGTGGAGAGTCTACACGGTTTGGATGTGGATCCTCTCCATGTCACCTGATAGGACCGTCCCTCCAGGTAGGACTGAAACCATCTCCAAGCAGAGCCAGTCACAGCAAGCCTGGAAAGAACAGAGAGAAGAATGTTGTGGTTCACTGTGTCAAAGGCTGCTGAAAGGTCTAGAAGAATCAAAACAGATGACTGTTTGGCAGCTTTAGCGGCATGAAGTTTCATTATTTGCATAGTAGCTTTTGCATAGTAGCTTTATGAATCTTCATTCTTTTGTGTAGATTTTGAATATTAAAGTATGCAGTTTATTTTACATGCTTGTTTTTGGTTTGCCTTTGATTTGCATACTTTTTTGTATGCTTAACTCTTTGCCAAACATTTTCACATGGCAGAATTCTCTAACATGTGTCCATTTTTCAAAATTTTTTTAAAAGTGATCCAGAGAGGTTGCATGTAGACATCTTTACAAGTGCAATAACTAACTGGTTCTTTCTGTTTAGCTCTTGCAGAACTGTACCTGCAGTATGAATTTAATTGGTGTTCCACACCCCTCTGTTCCCATCCCCCAACGTCAAAAAGATGCAAGAACCCAAAAACTGGTAAAATCTACCCCAAAGTGAATAAAAGTATCACAAATCACTGCAAAACATAGTATTACAAAAAGTGTCACAATACTTCGTGACTTTTATTTGATATGGGTCAGGTGAGGGGTATTGCATGCCATGTCAAAATGATAATTTCCTCTAGGATAAATGTTCATATTAATATTAATAGTATATTAATTTTTTCAAGATCAAGGAGTTCCCAAGCACAGCACCAAATATGCCCCTCCCTGTTACCCCATGTCAAGAAAAGATGCCATACTATATAAACAACACAAGACTGCACTACTCCGTATTCAGACAGCACTACTCCATATTCATGACTTTGACCATGCTTTCCCTCATTGTGAAGCTCCACTATTATTTCAAAGACACAATAAAAACGCTGAAGGCGTTAAAGAAGCAAACCAAATAATCAAGCAATGAACAAGACTGAGTACTGTTGTATGAAAGTGAGTCTCATGCTAATATGATACAACAGCCTCCAAAATGCCAGGCTCTGTGTAACGGATCAACCATTGTTTCTCATATCAGTCCATGTTGAATGCATCACCTGCAAGAGATGTGAGCAACATTACATTAGAGAAGCCATAAGGCGAGTGGCTAATTGCTTTGTTGGGCACCTTGGGAAGCATGGGGATCAAAGTTATTTCATTTCCAAGAGCTAGACACTTTAACAATGGGCATAACATCATTAACACTGTTGTTGCTAAGGTATAAATGAAGCAAGGGCCAAACTAAGCAGAAATAATCAACAGCGAACTACAGAACCCCTTGCAATCAATGCCTTAAAAGTTATGCTTTTAAATTCTTGAAATTTGAATATCAATCACCGCCAACTACTTTAGAAAAACATTGGCGGGATTTTCACTGACTGAGGTGCCATTTTCTAATCGCGTTCTATGGGAGCAAGGTGTTTTGCGCAGTGTTTTGAGGCAGCACTCCCTGAGCCCTGCGTTTAAAAAAGGTCAACTTGAAGCAACCGAGTAGCTTGTGTCATGGGTTTTTCGAATGCTATGGGCATGGGACAATCAAACGGATGGGAAATTGGACATTCAGTGTAGAAAACATGTAGCTAGAAGAGGCTTATCACAATGATGGATTATCCTGAACTTGATTTAAAAAATACAAGGCTTAGAGTTCTTTTAGTGTGCTAGTTGTATTAGTGTGCTATGTGATAAGTCAGATTAGTGGTTCATCATTTTTGATACATTCTGTAGGTAATTAAAGCACAAGTAAGGTTGGCTAACATTAACTAAACTAAAAACCGATTGACGGTTACAATGCTAGCACAGCATCGCTGTTCGGTGGAGTGGAACGCCCGGATCAACCTTTAAAAAACCACTGTGTGAACACACAGGCGAAATGAAGGCTTTTTCACCCTTCACACAATAGCAGCATAAACCCCACCCTCTTGCATAGCAAATGAAGGACTTTTGTTTGAAATGTCATTTTGGCCTGACTTTCTTTTACAACTCTCTGTGGACTGACATAATACCAGAACTGGGCCCAGGTCATGGAACTGACTGGTGGGCCTGGTAGGAGCTCTGCAGTCCACCAGGGGGAACCAGTGAGAGTGATGGATTCAGGTTTATTTGCCACTTGCGTCATGTGGTGGTTATCAGCGATGATCAGAAATTTCATTCAGTTCAAGAAGTCAGAACCTCTCCTGCCAATTTTTGCCCATGTTGTGGAAACCTAATTTAACCTAAAATACTCCATCAGACACAGTGTACTGGTAAGAGAATTGGTTTCCTTCAGAAATCCTCATGTCAGTCATTTTACTAAGACCTTTATGACTTATCCAATATATGAGTGACACCATTTTATTGTAGATATCATTGCGGGGGAGCTTTCCAATAAAGGATGCTATCAGGTTCCTCCACTGGGAAGTTTGGAGATGTACGAGGTTCATGTTTCAGGTTGTCTGATATTAAAAATAAACTTTGTGAAAATGAATGGAATCGAGAAAGTATTCAAAGAAATGCTTGTTTGTGCTTTGCGCTTGTTGGGAAACAAAGGCTACCAGACTACTCAAGATGCCTACAGGTGTTTCCTCAGCCTTTTAAAATCACTCTTGCTGAACCACATGGTCAAGAGTGCATGTGCACATTCTCATAGAAATCTGATTGCTGTTGGACAATGCAGGGACATATGGGAATGTAAATTAGCAGCCAAATGGGCCGTCGCTCTAACATAATTTGCATATTGACATTGTGCCCACCTCCCTTCCAAACCGCCCCTCCACCCATTTGCTCTCTTGGCTGTCTCCCTCTTGACCTCCTGGGAGTCCCTGTCGTGCCAGAGATCACCTTCACTCCACTGTGAACGTGAGAGGCCTGCCTTCAGCTTCCCTGTTTAGAACTGGCAGATGCACAGCCACATAGAATTCTAGGTTACATATGGAAAAGTTTCATTTTGAGTTAGTTGTGGATGTCTAATTCTGTAAAACTTCATTAGCACAGCTTTCTTGTGCTGTTTCTGTGACTATGTGGTGAACATGGCAATCAGAAGTGGCCCAAGATCTTTTTTTATATTGTATTACCAAAATCAGCATTAATTACACCAGCACAAGTTTTACCAGATTAGCTGCATTTGTTACTGTTAATGTAGGAAACCTTTCCAAATGACACACATAGGTCTCCCAACATTTGTATCGACTTATAGGCAGAATAGTACATATCGTGTCCTAGTATTGCCTATGTAAAGCTCTTTAGCTAATTATTTTAGCATCCTTGCAAAAGTGATGACAAAAATGTGAAAAAAAGAAATGATAAATTAACCAAGTTTGTTGCCAACATCATTGTTAGGAATGCACTGTGAAAGTACACTGGGCTCCGTTCAAGATTTCTTGGACTGGAAAAAAAATAAAACATTTGAATAAAGATAATTTGTAACTCACTAAGACTTTTTTGTTAGATCATTGAAATTGTCTTCAAATTTCAGTACTTGTAGATTATTAGTTGTTTCAATATGAGACTCCCATCTGGGACTCCCCACCCTTTTATCCATGGATTATGGAGATTATGGACATACTAATACTTCCATTTCACAAAGAAAGATCAGGCTGCATTTTGTGGGACCACCCACCACCCACATACCCCAAATGATGGAATCTCTATCAAATCTGAGGCAAATCTTCAATCTCAAAAGAATATCTTTGGTGAGAAAATATGCAAAGATGGTGGAATTCCACTTAATCACCAAGAACACTTTTCCTTTCATGCTTGATATTATAGAATTTTCTTGAACGACTTTTGACAGTCAATACATAGCACTGATTCTATCAATAGTACTACCGGATCAGTGCTAAATGCACAGACTGTCTTTGATATGCAATGCAAGTCTGTAAAGAACTGCTTGAGATGGTAGTAAGCTGTATCTCTCATGTCCGTCTGCATGGAACATCAGACACCAGCAGGTCTTCAGCGAACGAAGCCGAGCTTGTCAGCTAAAGGCCCTGATCAGTGGGCTTTTGGAGGGCTCTCATCAAGAGTCTTTGCCCTACACAGTTCAATGTTAATATCCTGCGGAGGGCTCTAACTCAGTAGCTGTGCTCCCCCCCCCGGATGGCTCCTTTCTCAGCCTCTGCTCCTCTTTTGCACTGTCCAGCTGCTGGTGACCCTTGCCCTTCTGACCCTCACTCCTGACCCAGAGGAGGCTTTCCCACGCCACGCCCTTTTGTGTGGACCTTGCCATGGCAACACAGTGGTCAGTGGTAATATATGCTTGCTTAGGTAGTGGCATAAAGTCATCTGATTTATTTTGTCGCCAAGTTGCTGTGGCCACACATAAATGCAACCAGTGAAGAGACTACAGTGTGTGTGTGTGTGTGTGTTTATATATATAAAAATATAAAATTTTGAATAACATAAATATATAAACTGATTATTGGGGTATGTGGGATTTTACAATCAATATCACAATCTGACAAACTGGTTCATTGTTCCCCTTAAGGAAAAAAACATACTGACATGTTTTTGTTTATTTTTCAATATGTAGTGGTGTCAAAGGTCACAGTGTGTTAGCTCAGTTCTGTCTTTTAGCAAGAAACAAGTGCTGCTTCTGTAGCACCTGCGAAGTAAAGAGGAAACCACGCTTGCTTTCTGCATCCTCCAGTAATACTTTATCAGCCAGGCTCATGTGTTTGAGACATCCTCTCAAGTATATAGACCATCTGAAGCAGTCATACAAGCCAAGCCACTTTTCTCTTCCATCCACCTGTCATCTCTCTCTCTCTCTCTCTCTCTCTCTCTCTCTCTCTCTCTCTCTCTCGCTTGCTCTCTCTGCCCACCCCTCCCCCCCGCCCTCTGTCACTTTCACCATTTATTGTGGATGGAGAGATTTTCTCTTTTGAGGCCCAGTCTCTTAGGTAACCTCAGAGCTGCATGTAATGAGATGGATAGAATGAGAAGGAGAGAGAGAGAGAGATGTAGCGGCACACACAAAGATACCGGCAGAGAACGATGCAACAGGATGGAGTCGGTCGCAGACCTGAAAACTCTGTCATGGAATTATTTGCAGCAGTGGAAGTTTACAGGAGACAAAACTGAGCAACAGATTTAAAGGTAACTGAGTAAGTTAAGATATGCGTATAGCTTGTTTTTGTTAATTTAAATAAAATGTAAAGATACAAATATAAACCTACAAAATTGTACTATGTAGTAAGTAGTCACACCGCTGCATGGGAAGTCTGATAATGGATTTGGTATGGAGTAAGATTAGTATTGAGAGTAAGTGATTTTGATTTAAAATGTAGTTTGATGTGCATTTGGACACATTTTTCTCTTTTTGTTACAGTCTTGCTTCTGTCATTTCAGTCATGCCTCTGACATAAAGGTGCCGAGAAGGACCATCCACAGTACAGATCAAAGGAGGGATTACTGAGCAATGACTAAACACTGGGAATGAAGATTATTTCTAAGTATTTCAAAGTGGATCATAAGATACCGAGTTCTGCCCATATGAGTGGTCTGAATTCAACCCGAAACACATGAGAGATCAGAATCCAAAAATTTTGAGTTTTGCATGTAACATGCAAACACGTGATTTGCAAAGTTATTAACGCCTTCATGTATGTAATCGTTGTCAGGCTGCGTCTGGCTGTTGTCAGAATCGGCACGTATCAGCACGTGTGCCACTGAGCAGGCAACTTGTGAGCATGTGCTGGACCAGACGTCCTGTCCCTTCTGCTTGGCTGCCAGGGGCTGATTGTCCAAACGCAATTCTTGCATCCGCCTGATCACAGAGCAGGAGTTGTGGATGGACATCATACTTCTGGTGTGCCACTACCTTCAGCAGCGAATCAGAAAGCAAAGAATATGAGAATTCTGTCTCTCAGAAGAGTTTTCCAAGGAATGTTTTAGAAGAGGATGAGTGGTATTTATAAAAACATTTGGGAAGGTTTGATATCTGGGACATTTATAGAACTTGGAAAAAGTGACAGTGGAATGAGAATGAAAGTAATTTTTGAGAGAGGAATTTAAGAAGATAGTGGAGGCGGGGTTAGCATGGGCGATCAAAAAGAAGAGTGTTGCTGAAACATCTAATGGCACAGGGCAAAGTACAGCAGGCCCAATGACCAGGCTTATTTCAGTTACACACACACACACACACACACAGTCAATAATCCAGCTCATGCCAGGACTGAACAAAACATTTTTTAAAGTGATTACTTACATGTTTGAAAAGACATTTATTTCATTTAAACATCAATTTCTGCAGTTTCAATGTGTGTTCTCTCTCTCTCTCTCTCTCTCTCTCTCTCTCTCTCAGTGCTTTTTGGGATGTAAATGCTTCTCTGGTTACTAATAAAACAGATTATTAAAACACCTTGTCTTTTATTTTTTTTCCTCTTCTTCTCTGAAAAATATGCCTTATGAAAGAGACTCAGTGTCAGGCCAGCACGTGCATATCTGATTTGATTAGAACAACAACAACAGAAACCTTGCCATGTTTGCCATGTTTCAGTCAGTTGTGCAATCTAACCCAGACCCAGAGGAGCTGGCCGTATAGGCAGGGCTGTGTGGATGGAGACACACGGGACATTGTTGGGCAAGAAAAAGAAAGTTATGAGAAGTTATTTGTATTGAATTTGGGATAAGACAGGCAACCAGTGCAACTTTTTTTGCAACAATGTAGGTTCCCCCAACATTCCAAGTATGTTCTTCCAACACTAAAACTGAGAAAATAAGACAGGTTTGGTCATCTGGCAGTATTTGTTGAAGCATTTCTGTGAAATCACATGACTTTAGATAAAACGCACCGATTGCCTATCCAATAGGAGCACAGAAATCTTGATTGTGCAATGGGAACTCCAGCAAATTCATTTGACAAGCAAAATCCTCCACAGAACATTATACGAGGCAAAAAGCAGAAACACCAGTGATCCTCTTTCAGAGCACACACACACACACACACACACACACACCTTCATCTGCACCTCAGAGCTGAGCATGGGATGTCTACTGTACTTGTTCCTGTGCTTAATTTGTTTTGCACAGTCGATCACTGCACAGAGGTAAGCCTGCAGCGCACATTGCCTGGTCCCTATAGCTCAGTGCATTATCACTGTTTGTTTGTTTTTGTGTGGAAGCTTTGAACTGCCAACAGCTATCCTGTCTCAGCTGTCCAAAACCTGTCCAGCTATGGCTCAGCTTTCCAAAACCTGTCCAGCTATGGCTCAGATTTGCTCCAATTAAACTAGAGTGTGTCCAAGTAATCTTAAAGTGTGGGACAATTTTGGTGCTTGCCTTCTGCATTCAGTCATATTCTGTAAGAAATAGAATCACGTGTTTTGTACACAACTTGCTTTTACACTTTTGAAAGTTGCTTTGTTGCTTACACAGGTAATGTGCAAGCCAGATCTGCTTAGTCTTCCTTTCCTCTTTGACATGTCCATAATTTACTGTACATGCTTCTGAGTGGCTCCACACCAGTATCCATCACGTGTGTTAGGTTCCTGGTGACGGCACCCAGCGTTTTTCATGTCGGCGTGAAGGAACAGGTGTCAGTCCAGGTCTGTGCAAGTCTGATGAACAGCCCTGTGACGTGTCTCCTAGAGCAGGAAGTGGGAAGTGTCCCCATGTCAAATCGTGAGACTACACGCATCACTCAGGAAGGACAAGTCGGAATACTAGAGATTGAGGTAAATTAACTTCGAGTCAAATAAGCATTGAAATGTTTGAAGAAAATCATTTTTAATTTAAATTCATTGTTAAACATATAAAGATCTGTTCTGTTCTTAACATACGCTGCAAATTAGTTGATTAGACGTTTTATTTGGTTACGGTTTCTTGCGTGATTTGTCCTCTTTTTAAATAATAGTACATTTATGTATACTCGAACACAATTTAATTATGTATTGTACTTTTAATTAATTTAATTAAGTTAATTTCGTTTTTTAATTAATTTTGTACTTTTATTCAAATAGATTTCAGTTACAATTCAGCTCAATGAGGTTACATCTATTTGAATGATTTTAATACCCTTTCCATCACTGTTCATAATTAGATATCTATTAAAATGTTCTTTAGAAAATTATATAAAACTGCTTAAATACCTCCAAACAAAAGTCGCCCAAACTGAACATGTTCATCACATTGCATTCATTCAACTTTTGTGACAGGTGAATGCAAAAAAAGCTGCAGAATTACTCTCTGCCAATGGGGAACCACCATATCTAAATCTGGTTTGCAATATCGGTGGAATAAAGAGAAAACAAACTCGTGTTCTGATCTCCCAACACAGAGGCTACATCTTCATTCAGACAGACCAACCTGTGTATAACCCCACACAGAAAGGTAAAAAGAGTATCAACAGTAAATGTACAAACATACACATATATGCCAAACATGTATATATAAACAATAGTAGCAATTTATTTCCAAGAAACCCAGTATTATAAATACATTTGCTGCAATATAACTGCTCCATAACTGCTCCATTGATGCTCCGTTGATCTTAATTTCAGTTCAGTACAGAATATTCTTACTGGACCATGCCATGCGACCTAAATCAGATGACATATATGTGTATCTTATAGTAAGTGTGAATTTTATGTATGTATATATAGAAAATATAATTTTTCTGCTTCTAATTATCTATGCATTTCCATGTCTATATTATAACCAACAACAAAAAATAAAAAATTAATTTAAAGTGCTTCTTGCCTGTTTTTTTTTTTTTTTTACTTTGGCGACTTTGATAGAATGCAGAGGGAAGCACTCTCAAGAAGACCTTATACCATGTCAGCAATGGCCTTTTCTCTCGGAATTTCCATATTCCTGATGTTTCGCAGTATGTTTTCTTCTGACTGCTTCTTGCCATTCTGCAAAGAATCAATCTGCATAGATTATTTTCTTAATCTGAATCTACAATCTTGTATAAAAAGCGTTTATTAAACAAAATTCTTGTCTGCAAAGGTTCTAGATTCATGTTACAAGTCACTCTCTTTAGACCAGGTGTGTGGAAGATTAAAGCTCACTCCAAAGGTGATGACAGAAATGCTACTATCCGGGAGTTCAAGGTTCAAAAGTTTGGTAAGCAAAGTTATATTTACTAATTTGTTTTCTTATGATTACAGTTTGTTTGTTTTTTAAAGAAAATCAAATAGCTCTTGAAACCAATGTGCACATTTTCATAATAAAGGAGTTTCTGTAATGCCACTCCCATAACAAATACATATGGATTTTATTAGCAGTGGTCTAAATTTCCACGCAGTTTTACTGTAAAGTAATCTCTAAAATCAATGTACCAAACCCTGGTAGTTGGCAGGATATTTGTAACTTCTGATCTGGTATTACCCTGGTATTAATACAATGGCAGTATAATGCCAGATAGCAGTCTCATATATAGAAAACCAAATCTCTTTTGGGTTTAATTGGTTCTTTACAACAATATTTGTTTCATTTTGTTTCATTTGTTTCATGCAGTAAACTAGCGTGGTTTTCTCTTTCTATAGTCAAGCAATATTATGGACAATAGGCTGTTATAGAGTTAATAAAACTACTCTTGTTTCATTAGCTATTTAAAGAAAAATCCCAGAAACATCTTTAAGATTTATGTATAAGTGTGCTGTAGAAACAATTCATTTAGCCTAAATAACATTTTATGATTTCAAATGAACCCTAGTTGGTACATTTTCACAATTGTTTAGATTATTTTTTTCTGTAGATACCACTTAAGATATTTACTTTGAGATTATTCCAACCTCTCTCAAATGTTTGCTCAAAGAAATCACAATTCTCAGCTGAAACCTTAACCTTATTTTGTCAGTCCTTCCTAGTTTCAGTGTGTCCATTGAGCCTGAAGCTGGATATCTTCTTGTGAGCACAGAAAGCTTCAAATTCACTATAGATGCTTTGTAAGTTCTCAGCCTTTCAAATCAAGTAACTTTTAGATTTGTCATTAAAATTTGCTTATGATTCAGTGGGACACAGTATATTAAAATGATACCCTTAATGTTATTGTTATACCTAAAACTATATCTATAAATCTATAAAACTATAAAATCTTTCCAAAGGAGATTCCCACTTGACCAAATTGTATATTACAAAAACACAAATAATGCCTAATTTGTGTACAAATAACTAAGATGCGAATTTTATAAAATAATTGCCATCACTGAATAGATATTCCTATGGAAAGACAATCAGTGGTGGATTCCACTGCCGATTTGGGGTGAAAGAGGAGACCGATATCAAATTCATAAAGGGATTAGAGATAACTGGACCTGTAAGTGCAAATATATAGATCCAATGTCACATTAAGTCAGATTATGTTCTGGTAGCACGGAATATCCCCTACTGACCTGTTTCTCTATTTTAGGTAAAAAAAGGCAAAGCTGAGGTTACCATTCAAGTCTCAGAGCTCAAGGACAAACTCCTGCCCATGGAGTTGGAGAGCTTAGCCCAAAAAGGAGCATTGTTCTACGCTGCTGCTACAGTCACCGACACAATAAGTAAACACGTGGAAGATGTTCCCTGCATCACATCTCCGAAGCTATTTCTGTTCTGTGCCTCATGCCTGATAGTCTGGTAGTCCTGGAAATATTGTTCTTTTTTCAAAGAACAAAATCATTCAAATCCATTCATTTAAAAGATTAACATTAATTCCTCATTAATTCCTTCAGATTTCTTCAGTCTCGTTGTAATGATTTTTGTAGCATTTCTGAGTTTCAATAGCCTAGAGATTAGTATCCTGATTTAGCGTAGTTATCATTGTACACATGAACTAACTAAATAAACATTTTCATGAAATTTCATGAAAGTCTAACTAATGTATAGCAGATGGCAAGGGGGCAGCTTGTATAAATACTGTATAACATAAATATTGTATAACTTTTTTATATAATTTGTTCATATACTGTATAACTTATAAAATTCATTGTTGCAGTACAGTAGGTTTTCTGTAATTACGTTATGTGCTTGCTAGGTGGTGAGGTACAGGAGTCAGAAATATTCCTTCCCATCGTATCTCAGCGTTACAAAGTAGACCTGTCCCGGACTAGATCACACTACACCCCCAACATGCCTTTTGACTTGGTGGTAAATGCTCTGCATGGCTGATTTTTTCCTCCCACTTTGTTATAATCAGTTTCCTTTAGTCAGGTAAAAATTACGAAGCTGAATCCTCCATGTGTCTCCTTCACTAGGTGATGGTCAGTACTCCAAATGGTCCTCCAGCTGCACACGTCCAAGTGAGCATTGATGTACCAGTCGCCACAGAGAAATCAAAAACCCAACATACAAATGAGGAGGGAATGACCATTTTCACCGTCAATCTTGAAGCCATACTTCCAGTGATATCTTTTGAGGTTAGTAGAATAGGACTAGACCCTGTCTCCCAACACACCGATCTGGCTTCTTTTAATTGAGAATATTATTATCATAATATTTCTTAAGGTCTGTGACCATAGATTTATACAGTATAATTGTTCTTGGAGTACCTTTCTCTTCTGTGTGCTCACAAAAATTATTTTATGTGTTTATATCTGGCAGATAACAGTTGATGGATTTAAGTTAACAAAAGAAGTATCCCGTGTCACTTCCTTAAGGAACAGCTTCTTGTATATAAGTGTGACCAACAAGGTTGTCTTACCTGGACATTCTCTAAATGTTGCTTTCAATATTCTCAACGGCAACCCAGAAGATGGGCGCATTTACTACATGGTATGAATGATGGACTGTATAATACAATGAAAATGCCCCTTTTACATTATATACATTTTATATTTTATGTACATATGAAGAAGGCTCTAACTGCGAGTTAAAATTTAAAAACACCAACATTAGTACAGAGTCTTTGGAAAATGACATATAGAAAGCTCTCAGTGACAATTGTAAACCTTCTGAAAATGTACATTTGTTAATATGATTAGTTAATATGTTAAGGTGATGTTTTTAACACGGTCACTGGATGTCATAGCTTCATTTCAGAGCCCCTCTTTGGTGCACATACGTAATCAAATATCCCTCTACAGCTAACTAAAAACTAAACACTCAGTAAACAATTATAAAAGGGTAGCTTTACAATTTGCGATAACTCAATTTCCACTATTGTCCTTATGTTTCATCAAAACTTTGACATTTTGCTTCGAAAAGTTGAAAAGAGGTTTCTGTGTATATAAAATGTGCATGTTCTCAGGTTCTCAACAAAGGAATATTGAAAAAAACCAGCTCTCTGATAGCAGCAGACTTGACTAAAATAAGTCTTGCTGTCAGCTCTGACATGACACCATCCTTCCGTCTTATTGGATACTATTATGACACAAATGGTGAAATCATAGCGGACTCTGTTTGGGTGGATGTGAAGGATGTGTGTGAGGGAAAGGTAAATCACAATTTTGCTTCAACTCTTCAGCTTTTCATCAGAATTATAGATGTGATCATTTATAGATGACAGATTATTACAAAGCAACTGCCTAAAAGGCAGCTTTACTGTAAATGGACCAAATGTACCCTTTATAGCAAGATAACGGAATTCAATTATTGATATCTTTAGCATTTTTTAAAATTCTCTAATAAATCTTTGAAAGTTATTTAGCTTTAGTTCTGTAATCCTTTAAGCAAATTGTTTAACCTTTCACATCTTTTTTCTAGATTGAAGTAACAGAAAATGAACCAAGAAATTTTTACAGTCCAGGAAATCCAATTGATATTAACATTGATGTGGGAAAGCAAAGTGATGCAAGAGTGGCCTTACTAGCTGTGGACAAAGCCATATATGCCTTAAATGCCCAAAACAAACTCACCCCAAAACAGGTACAAAAATATAGCAGTCTAAAAGTTAATAAACAGTGTGTGTGTGTGTGTGTGTGTGTGTGTGTGTGTGTGTGTGTGTGTGTGTGTGTGTGTGTCAATATTCTATAATTGAATATGTTTATGCATTATGTATTTTTTTATAAGCTTTATGAACATGTCTACCGTTTATTAAAAGTTGGAATTTCAATGACAAAAAATCCAAATGCCAAGCACATTTTAACCCAAGGGAGTTTAAAATGTAGAAATACACTTTGGGTGATTTCCTGCAGAACTGTGTTGATCAAATGTGTCCATCATGTTTAATGTTATGGAGACAAATCAAGTTTAGTTTAGTGACAATTTTCTTTTTTTAACTTTACTTTAACACATTTGTTCTGAATACTGTAACTTGATTCTATATGTTATATTTAGATTTTATATACTTCCAGTTAACTTCTACAATATGAAACCATGTTTTGGGAAAAAAATGTTTACCCTGTATACTCCAGATTTTGTATTTTCTTAATAAGTTTATTTACTGAGTATGGCAGTTAAGTGGCATTTCTTAAATAATTGTTATAATTTACATTCATTCACACTAAATGACACATGTTCTGTCTGCTGTAACAGAAAGGATGGGCTATATATGAAAAACATCGTTTGAAGAATTTTGCTTTAGTTTCTGTTGTGTTACCAGTTCTCTCTAAAGCAGTACCTACATCCTGAGAACATGCAAACGCCTCACTATGTTTCTAGTGCACAGAGCTAAACGCCTTTGTTTTCGTCTCAGGTGTTCTCGTCTATGCAGTCATATGACCTGGGGTGTTCATATGGAGGAGGAACGGACACCGCTGCTGTTTTCAATGGTGCCGGACTGGCATTCATTTCTCACTCTCAGACAGTCAGGTCTCAGATGAGGAGAGGTATGCAAAAGAGCAGAGCGGATTTAACAGTTTAGCATTTAGCGTGTGTTGTTTGTAAAAGGGTTATTTCTCCTTTTTGTATCCAGGATTTGGCTGCGAATCGGGTTTCAGGCGGCAGAGACGCTCTATAGATCTCCACAAGCAGATGGCTGAAAAAGGTGAGGTAATGTCAGGAACACATGGTAACAGTGAAGCAGTCTCCTTTCAAATGGGTAAATAATTAGCTTTGATGAAAACCCATTTCCAACTATAATTCCATTATAAATACGCAATCAGCTTTGCATCAGTTTTTTATCCATTGGCATCTTTAGAATATTTAACTGCAGGGACAGCTGTTGTATGATATCTAGATGGGGCTGCTTGTGACAGTCAGTTTTAGTAACCATCCCGATACAACTTAACACAAATTACTAGTGCTCTGTGAAATAGCCAGTATTTACAAATACAGTATTTGGCATTAAAAATCAACAGACTAATAATAAATGACAATAATTACCATTAGCTGCAGCTCTAATATGCTCAGATAGAAGGTACATTATGCATCATTAGATTACATAAATGTATACTGTAATAATAGCAAGCACACTATTAACACAAAATTAGGAATTTCTAGAGATAAAAAAAATATTGCTGGATGACGTCTTATTCTACAAAGAAAACTTTTTTACGATGCAATTTTATGCAATATGTGTAGATCAGTTTATGTGGCTTCCACACAAATGTTAGAGCAACTTTTCAAACCCTGTAGGTCTGCAGAGACCTACTTGTCTCTGACTGGACGATAGAAATATCGCCCCAGAAGAGAGAATTTTACACAATACACATTACTGTGCAATTTAGGACAGTACCTAAATTAAGTTGTTATTGATTATTTAAAAAACAACTTTAACCAGGGAGGGCAGCGCCCTAGTGCCCCCTATTGGCCAGCTGCCACTGTTTAGCTGTCTGTTTCCAGAAAGGTCCACACGCACCTTTTACCAAACTAGCTCTGTCTGCTGTATTGCCTATACATGCTCACTTTTTTTCTTTTGTGTCCTGAAGAATCCATGTATAAGAACACGACGCTGAAGAAGTGCTGCCGTCACGGGCTCACGCTCATCCCCATGCGGCTGACGTGCGAGGAGCGCAAGAAACGGATCGTCAGGACGGAGAGCGCGGCGTGCGTGGAAGCCTTCATGAAATGCTGCCAGTTTGCCACCCAGCTGAGGGAGAAGAAGAGGCAGGAAGACATCCGCAGTGGGCACGGCAGAAGTGAGTGTTCGGGAGAAGTCTGTGGTCCGGTTACGGCTCCCCTGGTGCTCATCCGGACCGGCCAGCCACTCCGTCTTCATGAAGTTTATTAAGGAGCTCAAAAAGACCTTCCTCACTCCTCCACCATCCAATCTCACTCCAGCCATACGCTGGAGTCTAAGATATAGCAAAAGTGTTTGTTTTGAATAAACAACGAGATTGCCAAGCCTCAACAACATCGCTCCATGTTATGCACACATTCTGTTTTGTTGTTGTTGTTGTTGTTGTTGTGGTTGTTGTTGTTGTTATTGTTGTTGCGGTTGCCTTCTGCCCTAGGTTCAGCAGTAGTTGGGTCATAGGCATGTCAGCTGGAAATGCCTGCTGGTTAGGAGTTAATTTCCGGTGGTCCGGTTTGCCCTCTGCACCCCCACAGGCACTAACATCGATTATATCGAAGACTTCTTTGAAAACGATGTGGACCACATTCGCCGGAGTTTTCCACCCAGCTTTGAATTTAGGGACTTCAAAGTGAATGGCAAAACCACGTAAGTGGAGCCACCTTACACCTCTCTCATTCGGCTCCTGCACCAGTCTGCAGCTAACGCTCTACTGCTATCAAGCCTGCCTCTACCTCTGCAAGAAACAGTGCTTTTCTTTCACCATTGCTACCCAAAAATTCTTTCGTTACCAAAACATTTACCAAGTGGGTTGCACAATAATTGAGTCTATATTTTGGTGCATGTTTCAGATATAAGATCTATGCCCCAGACTCCATCACTACCTGGGAAGTCCAGGCTGTCAGTCTGTCTTCCTCCCATGGTAAGCCTGAGCCCTCAATGGTCCCACACTCATAGAGATACTGCGAACCAGTATCCTCTAGAGCATGCTGCTGGCACGTTCAGACTTTCAAAGGGAAAAGGTGTGTCATTGCACTCAGTCCGAGAAAGCAAAATGAAAACTTGCTGTAGTTGCGTGAAGCAAATAGTAGAATGTCCGCAAAAATAAAGAATGCAGGCTGCACACTACCAGAAAAGGATCAGGAGAATCCAATGGAGTTTTATTCTGTTAGTGTGGTCTGATGCAAGTCTGGTGGTAGCTTGAAAGCTGAAACGTTTTCTCTTGTTTCACTGGCTTACATTCGCATGAATTCTACTTGAATGGTCTTTAAAAATGTTAAATATTAAAGTTATACATGCTAACTACTTCCAGGTTTTTGTGTGGCCAAGCCTGTTGACATACGCGTGTTTAAGGAACTGTTTGTGTCTTTGAGACTTCCATACTCTGTCAAACGCAATGAACAACTAGCCCTGCTTGTGGTCATCTACAATTACGGCACACATGAGAGACAGGTTAGTTAAAAGTGACACTAGGGCACAATATGCACTATTACAAATAGATATAATGGTACCTGAAAAAAAATTTGTGGAGCATTAAAATACCTTTTTGCTTAAACTAATTGGGGTGATGAGAGAAACCTCAAGCTTTGATTTTTGTTTCGTTTTCTCATGTCCAGCTAGCCGTTCATATGAAACAAGTAGATGGTCTGTGTTCACCTGGGGCTTCATCCACTGCCTCCTACACCAATGTGAACTTGGGCCCGCAGTCCTCTGAAACAGTGACCTTCTCAGCGGTTCCTCTGATCGATGGTGAAATCCCTATCACTATAGTGCTTTACGACCGAGAAATGGAGATGGGTGTGGATGCCATTCAGAGGACACTGCTAGTCATGGTAAGCGGAAGTGGAGTTGGTTTAACCTGATTTCCCTGAAGGGATGAAGGTCACGTTTCGGTATTCGCTTTGCAGACTGAGGGAGTGCGGATGCAAGAGGAGAAAAGTTTTATGATCAATTTGGATGGTGAGTTGTGTTGCTGGTTTGTGTTGGTTCAGTTCCATTCCATAAATGTTTAATGTTGCATGGTACATTCACATATGCATAGCAGAATCATAAAATGTATCTTAAATTATGTGTGAACAGGCAGGAGTTCCAAGTACATACATATCGATGGAATGTTTCCGAACAGCACAGTTCCTGAAACAGATACCAACGTGTTTGTCAAAATAGAAGGTGTGGATGGTATACCGCCTGTTTGTTTACCCTGACCAAAGCAAGGACTCGTGATAATTAAGCGGACTGCTGTTTTTCGTCCAGTCATCCCTGTTTCCTCCGCACGAACCAGGCGAACCCTTCAGCATGTCGGCAGCTCTGCCCCTGCTCTCACCATCCTCAGTGGAGAGGCTGATCAGGGCTCCCATCGGCTGTGCGGAGCAGACCATGATCCGGATGTCTCCCACGGCGCTCTCCATCCGCTTCCTGGACAGCAGCAGTCACTGGCTGGAGCTGGCAGCCGGGTCCAGGGACACGGCGCTGGACCACCTAGAGAAGGGTAGGCGCTTGCAATCTCCACTCTGGAGAGGGTAAATGCCATAAAAAATGGGTTTTTTGTGTGTTTATAAAAATATCTCTCTATGTATTTATTAGACAATTTCTGCATTTAGGTTATTAAATCATTTTGCCGAAGGTGGATTTAATCATTTAGCCTTGTTCTTGGTGAGACTGTAAAGCTCCCAGAATAAAACGATATCACCTTTGCGAGGAGGAAGCAAACACAAGGGCCAGCTGTAGCAGCCTGGATGTAAGCGTAAGCTGACAGGCTCCATCACAGCAGGTTGCTGTTCGGCTGGATGGAGGCTGAGTTAGGGCGCAATTATTATGTCCTGATCAATAGGAAACGTTAAGAATCCAAAACCCACAGTGAAGATGACATGGGAAAATGACTTAGATATGCAGACACTGGATGATACCTGACAGCTTTGATTTCATCCATTCAGATACTCTTAATGCCCAACACTGTTTAATGCAATCCAGGATCTTGCACAGATTGCATTCCTCCGAGGCAAAATTGCATGAAATATTATATATATATATAAAGTTATTTATATTTTATATATAAAATATAATATGTCTCCCATATGTGAAATTGCAAATGCAGAGGAGGCCACTTTGGCATATCTTTGGCAAGAATATAACAATACTGGGTGGGCAAATTTAATATTCTCTCTGTTACATTTAAGATTTGGATACATTCAAACATGGTGCTGATTACCTGGGATCTGAAAAGCAACAGAAGTGATCATCCAAGCAGTGCCTGCTTACAGTCCACTGAGTAAAAGAAACTTACAGTACTTTTATTCTTTGGAAAAAATTGCAACCTCCGT
Source organism: Electrophorus electricus (assembly GCF_041902795.1). Taxonomy (NCBI): domain Eukaryota; kingdom Metazoa; phylum Chordata; class Actinopteri; order Gymnotiformes; family Gymnotidae; genus Electrophorus; species Electrophorus electricus. Next base: position 22,492,696 of record NC_137510.1, read on the forward strand.
TTTTTAAGATGAGGCTTAGTGGAGAGAATCAGATTTCTCCTAAAAGGTAAAAGGTAAAACATAGGCGCAGAGGTTTCGAAAATGCCTCAGTATCAGATGACAGATTCATTCGACGGACAGGCAAACCGGATAGGTGCCTATGGTTTGTGCTGTTACCACGGTTCCAGCTTCACTGAGTTCCTGGTAGTGTAAGACCCCATGTTATCATGCACCCCCATTTTTCTTGTACTAAATTTTAGGCTATGAAAGAATACTGACGTTCAAAAAGCCTGATGGATCATATGGAGCCTGGCAAGGACATCCCACCAGTAACTGGTAATTCCTTTTCCCTTCCCTGACCAGTTTCCAAGATATTGGTCTTAACCTTTAAAAGAAGCTTTAATTCTTAAAACTTCCCCAAACCACACACAACTTTTGTTCACTTCGTTTGAAAAGAAGATACGAGCCTGACACTGAGACCGCTCCCTGCTCACCCGACCCTCTAGGCTGACTGCGCTGGTGGTGAAAGTATTGTCCCTCGCATCTAACTTAGTGACTACTGCAAACCAAAGGATCATCTCCCAAGTAGACATCCAGGACGCAGCGATGTATCTAATCAAGAAGCAAAACGACGACGGGTCGTTCACCGACCCCAACCCAGTCATTCACAGAGAAATGCAGGTCAGGAGTCCTTTCGCCTTCGGTGACCTGAAGCTGTGGCTCCATGTTCTATTCACTTTAAACCACATCAAAAGTAATCATATCTAGCGTTCAGCGTAGCGAGCAGCGGCCCACGGCATACCGGCCCGAAGCTGCAGCCCCATGGGCTCGGGAACCTCATGGTGGTTTTGCACTGTTTCTGTTTCAGGGTGGAATCGGCGGGATGGAGCAAGATGCCTCCCTCACGGCCTTCGTCACGGTTGCTCTGAACCACTCCCTCCCCTTCTTAGGCCAGAACACCCAGCCTGTGGTAACTAGCAGCTCCGGTGCAGTTCATATACAGCAGTGCATTACTCCTAGACAATCGTTTGACTAAGAGCACAGAAGGATGTAACCGTGCACTGTAGCCCAAGTTTATGCATGATAGATACAATACTGCTGGTATTAGTTTTGAGAGGATTCCCCCCCCCCAAGATAGACGTATTTGATAAGTAATTAAATGATAAGTAATGTGTACAATATGTTTTTGTTATTCATTTTTAGGAGGATAGCATCTCTCGTGCCACAGATTATCTCCTTTTACGTATTGGTGAACTAGAGAGACCGTACGCAGTGGCCATTACAGCCTACTGTTTATCCACCTGCCTTAAAAACCATGCATTGGCATTGTCAGCTTGGATGAAACTTAAAAGTCTAGCAGTAGTAGGTAATGAATCACATACAAGCAAAGCATAAAACACACACACATGCACGCACATATGCACACACACACACACACGCACAATTGGCCAAACATAGTCATGCACGCATTATAACTTTTTATAGTAGGATATAAGGTCATACAGACGTTGTCATTACGCTTTCACGGATAGCACTTTAGAAATGAATGCTCTCCTCCGTTCTGCTCCTCCTCTTCACCGGTTCAGAGGGTGAGTGTAAAGTATGGCGGGCCAGGAAGGAGAGCCGTGTGGCAGAGGAGAGGCAGGCCCACCTGGTCCCCCCGGCCATGGCCCTGACTGTGGAGACCACGGCGTATGCTCTCCTCACTGCTCTGGCGCAGGGAGACCTTGAAGAGGCCAAAGCCGCCGCTTGCTTTCTTTCCACGCAGGAGAACTATGAAGGCGGGTTCCGGTCCACACAGGTGAACCAATCACAGAGCCTGCTAGGTCTTTAGTTTTCATACAGAACTGAGGGAAAGCCCTGTTCCAGTTTGAAAGCAAACATACTGCGCATGTGTTGTTTCCTGTTTCCTGAGATGGACCTCCACAACAAACCTCCTTGACACTTTAAACGCTGATGTTTAAGGTTTCAGATTGCAGTCTAATCTCATGAGGAATTCTGTTAGCTAAGTGAGAGTGAGAGGTTACTTAACTGACATTCTTGCATTTGTTGTGGGTCATGAACTCTTATACAATTATACAGTTTTTGACAGAAATAAATCACTATGTTCCTTCTACCATTAGTATAAGATGTATGTCAGATAGCAGGTTTTATGTATATCATTTTTATCTATCTATCTATCTATCTATCTATCTATCTATCTATCTATCTATCTATCTATCTATCTATCTATCTATCTATCTATCTATCTATCTATCTATCTATCTATCTATCTATCTATCTATCTATCTATCTATCTATCTATCTATCTATCTATCTATCTTATATTGGCTGTTAACTGTTATAGATAGGATTAATAACTTAAGTGGTGATTTAGTGATGTATGAATATATATAGATCTGTGTGTGTTTGACCCCTGGCTTGAGTTGTTTATTTTCCATTTCTCTAGTAGGGAGAAGGGATGTTTAGGAGTTCTCTGCAGCTGAGATGTGGATATGTAGTTTCTGACAATATTTCACGCGAATAATGCTTTAAGATCCCTGTATAGTTTTACCTTAGTTTTCCCTTACATGCACTGTCCCTCAGTTTGGATATGATTAGAATGTCAGCCTGGTCTGTTTCATTAAACATGTTGGCCTCTATTACGGGACTGGTGCTTGACTATTCAATCTATTGCACCCATCATACTTATTCAGTGATTTTGTTCTAGGATACAATTATGGCCCTGGAGGCTCTCTCAGTGTATACAGTCCAAAAACCTGCATCTGCTTTCGATGGCATCAGTGCGCAATTCACCAGTCCATTGAGGAATACCATGGAGAAGGTTGTCTTGAACAAAAAAGACGAGAAGGTGGAGGCAGAGTTGAAGGTAAATTCAGTTTTTCTCTGATTAAAGCCTTTAGATCTCAGAACAGTTTCTTTACCCATAATGACTAATGTCCCTATGGAAAGTACAGGCTGAAACGAAAGGCAGGCTGAGAGAGTAATTTGTCATTTGTCCTCCAGAGGTCACTGTAGACAATATTATCACTAGTACTCCGTGATCACAGGACTGCATCCTGGAGTCGAGTTAGTGAGTTGTAGAATTTGGTCAGCTGACTGTGAAAGCAGATCTATTTCATGCACACATTTGAGATATAGATTAAACGAGTTGTGGTGTAAAGTACTATTTCAGTATGGATTATCCTTAAAAACTGGTGCAAAATGAAACTATTCTTAATACTTTTAATCTCAGGTGTCTGATAGATCTGGTGAAGTGTTATTCAAATCTACTAGCAAGACATTTTTTTGCTTTGCTGGCTTGTATAACTTGTTTATGTGACATTTTTCCAGAGACTGCTGGGAGGTGACATCACTGCAAAACTCTCGGGAAATGGGGATGTGAAAATAAAGGTAAAATAACCCAGGCATTATCACACACCTCTTTATCACAGTCTGACAAGTATCACATCTGAACAGATCTTCCCTGGACACTCTCCTGATTTCTGTTGATAGGTGGCTAAAGCTTACTATGCCCTGGACCCTTATAACGCTTGTGACCACATATCCATCGATGTGACAGTGAAGGGCAAAGTAGAATATACCGGTAAGGAAACAACAAGAAGACCTGATGTTTCCTGAAAGCAAAATTCCACATTATTGTGTGTCCAGGGCTATTATGTCTTAATGCTGCAGGCTTACATCTTATATGATTTTCACAGTATCTCTTAAGGCGATTTTTCATGCCCACAAAAATATGCGCTTCCATTCATTCCTCTGTATTTTCTACCACCTTAACAAATGGGCGGCCTGTTGTCCAGCTCAAGTAATGGCGAACTATAACTATTACGGGAATGGGGATTATGAGGATGGGGAAATGGAAGAAGGGGACTTCCCTCGCTCAGCAATTGAGTGGTTTGACGCGCGCAGCAGACGCAGGCGGGACACAGAAGGAAGCTCCGAGGACACCGTGGTGTACGAAGTGTGTGTCAGGTCAGGAGAATCCCTCCCTCTTTCTCCTAATGTGACCTGACTCTGCAAAAGGAGAGGAGGATATGGAGGCTTGGGTTCACTGTGTCGGCGTGTCTTCTTAAATGCAGTCACTCTCTAGAGAGGAACATCTCAGGCATGGCAGTCGCAGATATCACCCTGCTGAGTGGCTTTGAGCCCATTGTAGAGGAACTGGACAAGGTAAGTGGTAGTACCTATAATGTACACTTTATGTGTCAAATAAGATTCATGTTTCTATGTTTCTATAATCCTTCAATATCACTTAAGTCTTACCACGACTATCTGCCATTAGCTGTCAACTGTCTGCCATTAGTTGATTAACAGTTTGGTGTTGGTCATTCGGTTCACATAATATGACATCTCTTCCTGTTTTTAACAGCTAAAGGACCTGTCTGACAAATATATCTCTCACTATGAGGTCTCCAAAGGAAGGGTCCTGTTATATTTCAATGAGGTGAGACAAGAACAGAGAGACAGACACAAACACACACACCACACAGAAAACACCTCAGAAAAAAAAAAGGCATCTCTTTACAGATACTTGACGGTAGAGAATGTATTACATTTGAAGCCAAACAGACTGTGCCTATAGGGTTAGTGCAGCCAGCACCTGCGACATTCTATGACTATTACGAACCAGGTAAGAACACAAACCTTTCTTCTATTTTCTGCTGTTCTCTTTTTTCCCACAGGAATATCTGTTAGACAGTATGTTTCTAATGATGAGTTTAGCCACTTTGGTTCATTTTCTAGTTATACGCTAAACTTGAGAAAAGGGCCTGGGTTTTTTGTTTGTTTGTTTGTTTGTTTTTGTTGTGGTCTTATCTAGTACTGTCATTTGCCTCGTGAACCTTCTTGTCCTGTCTCATAGACAGAAGATGCTCAGTGTTCTATTCTGCCCCCAAAAGGAGTAAGATGGTATCAGTACTCTGCTCTGAAGACGTGTGCCAGTGTGCTGAAAGTAGGCCCTCGAAGTGTTCCACTTCTTATTTTATTCTCCTCCTCTTTCTGCCTTTCTTTTCATTATTCATTTTATTCTTTGCTCCTGTAATAAGTCTTTTCAGTATATATTGAAAGGTATTGAAAGGGTGCAGTGAAGAAGCTTAACCAGGCTGTACACTTTAAACTTCAGCAGAATATGTCATTGTTAAAGAGCACTGGGAAGCACCATCTGTTTGTCCCTTTTTCCTCACATGCTCCATGCATGCAGTTTCTCACACCATCTGTGTTTGCAGGGCCATGTTTCAAAGAGAAGAAATCACTCGAGTCACTGATCCAAAAGGGAGATCGTTTCAAGTTTGCTTGTTACTATCCTGTAGTTGATTATGGTCTGTATTTCATTTAAAATCAAGTAATGCACTAAACAGATAGGTCTTCTTATAGAAAAGGCATATGCTAATATTCTAGTTAGTGCTAATAGCTCAGTGGTTAAGTTACTGGACTAGTAAACAGAAAGTTCCTGGTTTGAGCCCCACTGTTGGGCCCCTGAGCAAGACCTTTAACTCTCAATTACTCAATTTGTACTCAGTCATAACTGTAAGTCGCTTTGGATAAAAGTGTTAGGTAAATATTGACATAATGTCAGGCTATAGTTTTCAGCTCAGCCAGTGTGTATCAGTTGAAGGTCTGGTCTCTGATTCCTTCCCATTAATGGCACTGGGTTGTACTGTAGGCTTTGTGGTGACCGTCCTCTCAGTGGATGAAGCAAGCAATTTTCAACTTTTCTCCACCAATGTGACAGAGGTTCTCAAAAACAGTGAGTGTTCATTACCCTTCTTTATTAGTTCAGAGAGACAAACGCAGTGTGTTTTTCAGCACATTTGGGTTGGTAAGAGGAAATACATGGACCTGTATGCTTTAAATCTGCAATTCTGACCCACAGATAGGGACACCACGGTGGACGTGGGGGATATTCGAGTGTTTGCCAAGAGAAAACATTGCAAGGGTCAGCTGGAGACTGGGAAGACCTACCTCATCATGGGCAATGATGGCTCCACCACCGACTCCAGAGGACAGTAAGTTTTATCAGACACGAGAGTCAGAATCTGTTTTACAAATGATGTCTATTAGATGGGGTCAGTATGAGATGTTTCGCAAATGAATACTTAGGGAATTCTCAGTAAATACTGGGACAGACAGCTGGTCTGTTTTTATAGAAAGGGTTGTAAAGGGGATATGTCTTGAAAGGCCTGTTAGCTTTTATGTTACTTAAATTAGATTATGGATTATTATGCTAGCTAATGATCTAACTAACTAAACATGAAATAATGGTTCTAGATATGGAATGTTACAATTACTTAACATTGTGTAATAATAATATTAATATTTTATATTAATTTGTCTTGTGTGTTCTCTCTCTCTCTCTCTCTCTCTCTCTCTCTCTCTCTCTCTCTCTCTTAGAATGCAGTACCTTTTAGATTCAAATACCTGGGTTGAGCAGAAATTTGATGCTAAGGTGTGCAGAGCATCAGTTAACAGGAAGTTCTGCAAAGAATTAAAAGATTTCCTAAGGGAATACCAAATTAACGGCTGCTCCCAGTAGCCTGGACATTTATAGCAGACCATAGCTTATGATATAATAAGTGGAATTTTCCATTACAAATACATATTAATTATTAGGACTTAATGGATATTAGGCTCCTGAGCATCTTTCTGAGGCACTGTTTGTGGTGCAAAGTCAAACTGTTACTGGGCCTTTAACTTTCATCATAGTAAAATCATTTACCTACATGTGATGCATACGTTAATAAATCTATATCACCCTTCTGAAATGTTTGCTTATTTTTCCAAGTTTTAAGAACATTTCATGAATTTTTTCACCAATATGATTCAATGTGTGTGAGCTCAAGGCACAGGCCACACATGGGTACTCTCACACCAGCCTTGTGCTTACATGAGTATGTCCACACATGCCAAACTTTCGGAGGTGCTCTCCACCTCCGCGTACTCCTCTGTTTCATGCCCGTCCAGTGATTGAGCCCCCGTGGGTTAGAGAGGCCTAGGCTTGTGTTTATTTTGCTGAAGCCTCCCGCCCTCTCCCCTCTGAGAGCGTGAACCATGAGAGCATCCTCTGTGCTCCTGGCAGCTTCAGAAACATCTGTAGTCAGGCAGGGTGGAGCGTGGCGGCAAGAGATCGACGCCTTCAAACGCTGCGTGTACGCTGAAGGGGCCTTGTGGCTTCACGGGGTCCCGAACGGTGTCAGCATCTCACTTCAGCATAGAGCCAGACTGTAGAGAGCGGCGGAGAGGCACCGCAGACGAGCAAGAGGTAGCGGGTAGAAGGGCGCAGGAACAAGCCCAAGCTTTATGTGCCGATATTATTTTAATCTCCGCTGCTGCCGCAGTGTAAGCACTAGCCGTCACTTCTGTCAGGGCTGCGTCAACGGCAGCCTTGTTTGTGCCAATGCCGTTACACTTCTCATTACGTCTGCACCAATAAGGACTGAAGCTGAACAAATATGAATGTTTTGACATGCATATATTTTTATTTGCAAAGAAGAGAGGAATTTATTTTTTACAACTCTGTATCCCACAAACGGGCTCTGAAAAATGATACCTTCAGCATATCTTGGATTCTGTATGATCGCACAGCGTCAGCGACCGGGCAGAAGGAAGTCCTGAGGAGCCTCCAGTTCTACAAATTTCTTTGCATTAATGTATTTCACTGTTCTTATTTCACTTTTTAAATTAATCTATTTAGCATTAGTTAAGGAAATCAAAATGATTTAAAAAAATGTAAACAAAATGGCACTTTTTGTCAGTTGCTTTGGGAAATTTGGGAATTTAATTAAGGCAATAAAGCAGTAGGGACTTCAATCTTGTATCATGGTTCAATATTGCTTTAGAATAAATGACTCCATATAGTCCTTATTGACTCTATATAGTCATCTATATATGTCATGCAAGTTCTTACTTACTACAAGGTTTTTCCTCTGTCATTGATCTAGAAATTCAGGGAGCAACAGATGTGCACACGTACGTGTTTGGTTAGATGCATGCACCACAATGACGGCTCAAGGTCTGGCACAGGCCCAACTTCAGCAGGCCAAGGTCGGGTCAGACGCAGGAGGCTGGTCCCAGGGAGCGATGTGGCCCTGATGTAGCATCCTGTGAAGTAGATCCAAGTGGCAGTGCAGCTGAGATCAGACTACCCATCAGAGAGCAGGTAGCCAGTGACTAAGCCCCCTTTATGTTCATGGGGAGAGGGTTCACAGACTCTAGCCTTATGGCATACAGGGGCAAAGTACTGGACATGTCTTATGTAGTAACCCAAGAGACGGTCATTGGTTATTGGTATTTAATGCTTCAGTTCCTTAAGAAGTTCAAAATAATGAGCTTTAACACACTGACCCTCTAGATTTTAAAAAGGTGGACTTTTTTGCATATAATAATATTATTAATAAAAATAATAATACTTTTTGTTGTTAGAAAAGTTCATTTTTTAACATTTTCCTCAAAGAGCAGTATTACAGCATTAAGAGAACAAAAATGCTCGTGCATGTATTTCCACATACATGTGTGCATGTGTAAGCATGTTTGTGCATGCGTGTGTGTGTTTAGAGGAGGTCAGGGGAGGTAGTTACGTAGTCACACCAGTGACTCCCTCACTCAGTAAGTGAAAAATATTCCCAATTAAAGAGACTTTTCAGAGCTCACCAGAGACGCAGTTTGACCTATTAACGCTGGTGATATTATCATCAAATAGTTTCATAGTGAATTGCTTTATTGTGCTTTATGGCATTAATAATGAACGCATGATATGCTTGCACTATGAGTGAAATACAACAAGAACATGTGAAAGGGAACATCTATGTACCGACTCTTACCCTTCAAAGATTGTCCTTGTTCATCTTAAGCATGAATCCTATAAAACCTTTTTTTCCTGTGGTAGTCCCCATCACAAAACGTCAATTTAAATAAACAGAAATGAAACTAAAATAACGTGACTTGCATTATGACACCCAAACCATAAACAAGAGTGCAGAAACACAGCTGCCTCACGTCAGCTAATGCAAAACTTTAAGGTTGTTCGACAGGAACGAGTAACGCACTTACTGTAAACCAAGAGAGAGGCGGGGACCCTGGAACCCACATTTAAGCCTGGGCAGCTGGGCTTCCCCCCCTCCTCTCCAGAGGTGCCCCTCTGCTCCTCTGCCTAAGCCCCAGCTCTCACTCTCTGCCCACCGCAGGGTCTCGTAGCCCCTGGAGAGAGCAGGACAGGGACCGAGCCGGAGTCCAAGTAAGTCTCCGTTTTATCCTGCGCCATTCTTCTTGCTATAAGATTTACAGCTTCTCATTCATAGGTTTCGTGGTCTTTTTTTGGTATATGCTCACACTTGTACTGCTTTCTTAATATACAAAAATGAAAATGCATAGTATATATATTATTGAATTAATGAATGAATTGATCAATCAATCAGTGTATTTGTTGGGGTGAAAATGAAGACTTGAAATGCCTCATTCATTTCAGATTTTTATTGAATTCAACCTCTTTGACCAAAAATCATACACTGCCTCCTTCACAGGATGAGTATAAGCATTCAGCTTAGAGAGTTGGCAGTTACTGTCTGGGTAAATTTTTGTAGCTTGCCAGTGCTAAATTCCACCCACCCCCCTCTCTCATTTTTAACTTATTATTTTTTAATTTAATTTTTAGAAGTATTTTAAATTAAAAATTGGTTTGGCATGTAGCATGTAGTTTCCCTAAGCAAAGATTATGTAAGAGTCAAATCAAAGACAAGAGACCTCAGTGCACAGTACAGTTCTGCTAGTGTAGTATAGTCCCTCTGCTGCTAAAGAGATTTAGAGTTTTGGGAGATTTTGAGCTCAGTCTTCTTGTCTTCTGTATGCATTCTAATTTTTCTATGATAGACTTCTTTCTTAGCTTGGTCTGTGCATTCTAAATGAAAGGAAATTTGTAAGTGCTAATTGTATGCAGGCACTTGAGTGCCCTTCCATGTACCCCAAATTGATACATGGTACATGCATGTCAATAGATTTCACCAAAGTGCTGTGGTTAGGGATACGTATTTTTAGAAACCTCACCCAGTTCTTTCTTTTTCTTCTTTTGCAGGAAATCCATGTTTTACCACCATTATTTACAAACACTAACAGGCAATTTTGTCTGTGATTCTACCTAAATCTTAACGTCTGAGTAAACCCTCTCCTGTGTCTACTGAAATCAGTGACTGCTCTTCTGTAAGCAGGTCATCATGTTCATCTCTCTGGCCTTCCTCCTCCTACTAACTCCTCTTCCTTCTCTTCAAGCCTCAGTTAGTGAGAGAAAAAACTCCGCTAAGCCAACACCTCACGCTATCAGCCTCAACGTCCCAAAGACAGCGACCTCGCTACTGAACGTCAAACCGAAACCTCAAAACCCTCCGGCCAGCTATAAAGTCAGCAATGTCAGCCAAACACTGTCCTCTGCCACTAAGCCTGCAGTTACTGCTGCCATTCCAAAGGCCGCCAAAGACAAGTCTCCCTCAGTTTCCCCAATCACAGTCATCATCAGTGAAGGCTGCGTTCAGGAGGAGCCTCAGAAAGATGCAGTCAACACAAGCAGAGTGCGGGAGACAGAGCTGATTGTGAAGTCTGGCTCTCCCCTGGTGATGACGCACCACATTAGTCTGTCGCTGGGTACAAGGAGCTGCGAGGCAGAGGTAGCTGAACTGAAGGGGCGAGTAGAGCTCCTTGAAAAGGAAGTGGCCACTCTGAAGAAGAAGAAGTGTAAGTAGGCATTCACTGGAATGAATTTTTCAACAGATCTTAAGACTATTAAAAGTGTCAGACAGCCACCTAGAACTGCAGTCTTGGTAAAGGATCTTTGGCCAGGGGAAAGCTTTATTAAGCAGCTGGTACACTGGTACACAGATTTTAGTGTATAGGGGTTTTGTTTACTTACACTGTAGGGTTAACTTACATGCAGTAAGGATGATTATACTACATTCAAATCACAGAAGGTCTCCCATATCCACAGGTCTTCTCTGCTCTGAAGGACAGTGTCCAAATAACTGTAGCAACCAGGGCAGGTGTGAAGAAGGAAAGTGTATCTGCCACCATGGATTCAGTGGTCCAGACTGCAGTGGCACAACATGTCCCTCCAACTGCAGCAAGAAGGGAAAGTGTGTGAATGGGAAATGTTTGTGTCAGACTGATTTCACAGGCCTAGACTGCAGCAAAGGTGACGTACACGATGCTTGTGGCTGTGGCATTTAGAACGTAATATTCTTCATGCTTCACATGTTTTTCCATTTTTTTAAACAGGTGCTGACAAGAAAACGAAGGTGACCGTGGGAACGCTGCCCATGAAGGTCCCATCTGTGAGCAGCACTGCCAAGCAAGATATCTCATCCGGGAAAAAGACCCAGGCAGAACAGACGATATTTCTAAAGAAAGTAGACGAGAAAGAGCAGACGAAAGATAAAAAAGACAAGACAGCAGCAAAAACAAGTACAAGCAAGCCGCCTGTTAAAACCAGCATGGTTAAACACCAAAACAATGATACGAGGACCAGGAAGGAGATGCCACTGAGTCCAGTTCTGCTAAAACATGAACGGTCCAGGCATCAGGAGCAAGCAACAAGAGGCAAAGCAACACTTCTAACAATGGGATCAGAGAAGCCATTACAAACTGATATCAAGTTGAAAGTGCAATCTAAAGAGGAATCCATGGATAAACTGAGTGTGAAACAAGAGTCTTTGAACCAGAATGTATCTGAAAACACCAGTAAGAAATCAAATGCCACTTCAAAAGTTTTTGTCAGTTTGGCAAAGGGTACCAAGGCATCATCAAATGTGACTGTTCAAAGCAGCACCAGAAAGGGAAAAATATCTCATTTCAATGTGACTTCTGCAGAAAATGACAAGAAAAAACTTAATGGTACAATAGCTCTTAAAGGAGGAGCATCTGGAAAGCAAGAGACAGAGAAACATGTAAATGTAACAATTTCCAGTGAAAAAGTCAAGATACAACATTTCCAGGGTAACATCACACTGACTAAAGATGGATCCACCAGAAAGAAGAAAGTAGACAGTCATCTAAATGTCACAACTCCCAACTCCCAACTCCCAACTCCCAAACTGGACAAGAAGCTGCTCCAGAGTAATGGGACTGCAGTAGTTAAAGGTGGAGTATCTGAGAAGAGAAAAGTAGAGAGTGACGCAAACGTTACAACCTCTTACAGCAAAGGGAAGACGCTAACGTATGGCACTGAGACAAAGGCTCTTAAAGACGTGGTGTTAGGAATGAAGAAGGACAAACAAGCGAATGCAACTACATCCACTGAAAAAGAAAATGGGCCACATGAGGGTGTTGTCACACTTAAAGAAGACGCGTCTGGGAAAAGAAAGGTCAACAGCAATCGCAATGTAACAGCTTCCCATGAGAAAGACGAGCCATTACGTCCAAGCTATGAGACAGTGACTGTCAAAGAAGTAAAGAAAACAGTGGAAAGGAATGTGGAGATAACTGCTTCTCCTGAAAAGGACAAGAAGATGCCTCACGGCACAGCCACAACTCTTAAAGAAGGAGCATCTGGGAAAAAGAAGGTTGATGGCAGTCTTAATGTAATGGCTTTCAGTGAGAAAGACAAGAAATTATTACCAGGAGCTGAGACGACACTTCTCAAAGAAGTGACGTCTGGAAAGAAAAAGGTAGAAAAACACCTAAATGCAACTGCTTCCAATGAAAAAGGCAAAAAGGTGCATCAGGGCAATGTCACACTTCTTAAAGAAGAAGCAGCTGGAAGGAGAATGGTAAACGTCCATGTACGTGCTGGTACAATTTCTGAACAAAAAGACAAAAAGTTAGCCCAGGGTGACGCGACAGCTGCTGTTAAAGAAATAGCGTCTGAAAAGGAGAAGGCAGATAGCCATGTAGATGCAACATCTTACAGCCAAGACAAAATGTTACTGCAGGGCAGCGAGGCTGTGGCTCTCAAAGATGGAACAGCTCAAAAAAGAAAGGTGACGAGCAATGCGAACAAAACAATGTCTGCTGAAACAGATAAGAAGCACGTCCACAGCAATGTGACAACAGATCTGAGAGAGTCCGTAAAGAAAAAGGTGGACAGTGAGGAAACGTTAACGACCACTCAGACGAAAACGCACGTCAACAGGACCAAGAAATTGATCAGCATCGGGATGGTTGAGGCTCATAACATAACCGCAACTGGATTTGTCATAACATGGGAAGCCCCTCAGGGATTGTTCAAGACATTCACAGTGACAATAAAGGAAGTTCTATCAGGAAATAAGGATGAAGATAGCGCAAAGGAACCTGATGATGATGAACCTACTGCTGGAACTGAGGCTGAGTTACACAGTTCAAACAGAACCTTAGAACCCCTCAGAACCCCCGATAGAAGGAGTTCGAAGAAGTCAACCCAGGTGCTTGCAGGCTCTGCTCGCTCCTATCAGTTCAGGAATCTTCTAGCTCAGACGCGGTACTCAGTCTCTGTGGTCAGCTCTGGACGAGGCTTAAGATCCAAAATTCACCGTCTCTTTGTGTCCACAGGTATGCACACTTTCACTTTTACAATCTTTTCCTACCACATTAATGTCAAATGTATTTAATATTTCTTGTCTGACTCAGCATTGCATCAGTATTTAAACAGAGTTAACAAGATAATATAAATAAAACAAAGTAGTTTACTTGTACCCATTAAAGATTTAAAACTTAAATTTAGATTGCTTGCATGTTTAAACAAGAATGAGGATGACCTTTTTGAATCGCTACCCTCAAATATAACTAAATCTCTCTCAACTGCTGTGTAAAGCTCTTCATTCTGTGTTTGATCTAGTCATCTTATTGATTTTTCATACTTCCTCAGGTCCTGAGCCACCCACAGAACTTCTGTTCAGCAATATTACAGAAACATCCTTCTCTGTGTCATGGACCAAGCCTAAAAGCAAAGTAACAGAGTTCAAGGTCACATACACCAACTCTGCAAATGGTACTATAGCGACCTATGATACTTACCCACATTCTGCATCTATGGCATGTTTTACCTGATCACCTGTCATAAAGAGAAATGACTTTTGCTTTGTTTGCTTTCAGGGGAGACTGGATCCATGTCTGTTGATTCACAGCTGTCCCACGTTCTCATTTCCAAGCTCTCGGCTGGCTCCTCCTATGAAGTTAGCGTGAGGTCCATTCTGGAAACAACCGAGAGTGAGCCGACTACTGCCTCTGTTACTACAGGTATATACGTTACATTAGGTAATTACAACAATACTGTGCAGCAGTTAAATTGTGATATAAGTAATTTTCAGTGTTTACCCTTCAACATTTGTCTTTTGTAGTACCCAACTCCCCCAGTTATCTCCATGCAGTGAATGTTACAGACACCAAAGCACTACTGTTATGGAAGCCTGCTCAAGCTAAAGTTGACCATTACATCCTCACTTATGGGTCTGCAAAATGTGAGTGGAGTTCATCATTGGTGTTTTGCTCCTGTGGTCCATTAGCACTCTTCTAGTCATTTATTTCATTCCTTGTCTAATGTAGCGTCCTTTTTTTCATAGCTCCTAATGTGACAGTGACAGTGATGCTCTCTGGCAGTTCAGTGGAGCACCAACTCAAAGGCCTGCACAGATCTACTCTCTACACAGTGAAAATCAGAAGCCAAATCAACAGCCTCCAGAGTAGCTCTGTCTCCACAACCTTCACAACAGCAAGTGGTAAATGATGAGCAACTCCAACCATAGATTACCACTTTAATGGTGCACAAAAGAGTGTATGTAGACAGGCTCCTCCTCAGATCACATTAAAGCGTCAGGTGATGGTACATTTGCTACAGTTCTTTTCTACCTTCTTGTCCTGACCTTCATGTTGTTAGCTAATCTGCATATCAGCTACTGGTATTGTGACATTGCATTGATAGGAATGGCTTTGAACAATGCCCTGCCAAGGGTAACTTGTTGGTCATTTAAATCCAGCAAATGAAGCTACACTGTAGGTATATCTTCTATAGTTTCCTTTCACCATCCCCAAACAGTCAGTGTTTACGTAAAATTATATATTATTTTTATTTTGTCCATATTCTAGCCAGATCAGATCTCTTCAAGTCTAAAAATGGTCTATCAACAATGGTCTATCTGACCACAAAGGCATTTTGCTCCACATTTAGAACATAATGCCATACTAAAGCCTGTGAGCTTGTGGAAAAAAAGAATGTGGGTTTGAGGATGTGCGTATGAAGCTTATTCGATCATGGAAACTTGTGCAAATTGCTACAGGCTTTATAGGCTAAATCATAAACAAAGTGTGAGCAGTATTGACTGTTTATTGTTTTATTTTCTGTGTAAAGTACTTTAAGATTTCAGACTAAAAAAAGAAAAGTGCTTTATATGTAAATAAATTGGCCACACCCCCTCCTTCCGGCGGGACCTATCCACACTCAGCTTCCCTGGCCTTCTCCTTACTAACGCCACCCATACACACCTGTTTCATATTCCCTCAATCACCAATAGACTGTTAAAGACTCCTCAGGTGTTGGGTACTCCTCACAGATGATGATTCAATGATGTGTTTTGCCTGCTATGCTGAGCTTTGTTTCTGGTTCACACTGTGGGCTTTGGTTACGTATGGGTTTTACAGTTTTTGTACTGTTTCTTGGTTTTCCTTTTTGTTTGTTTGTTTGACTTAATAAACTGTGTAATTACATCCTATTCCTGGTTTTGGTGTTACACAAATAAAGATTTAAGCGAGAGCAGCTTTCAGTTCATTTATGGTACCATGAGTTTTTCATGTTTCTTTTTATTTCTTAGGAGTAATGCTTCAGACAGTGACACCCAGTGAAGTCACTTTCAATTCAGCTGTGATTTCATGGAAGGCCTCTCGTCTGGTTTTCAGAAGCTACAGGCTTACATACCAGCTAGGAGAGGAGATTAAGGTGAATATAATATAGATTTTACACGTAGAACTGTTATTATTGCCGAGCTTGAACACTGGGGACAAAGTTACTCTGATTCGTAACACAACTTAAAGGACTCTACCACAGCCTAGACACTATTATAGGTTAAAATAAAACTTGTTTTTATGTGGTTTCCAAAAAAAAAGGTTGCAAAACAAAATTTTCTCTAGAAACCGACAAAGGACCTGTGCACCTGTGCAAAGGACGTCTTATGGGATGTGATTTAAGATTTATTTAATTATTTCATTCATTTTACCCAATGTTTTAAGTAGAGAGTGTAATTTGACCTTTTGCCTAATCATAACAGAGAGCTTGTTTCATCCTGGGCTGTACTAGTACTTTGAACTTCATAGTGAATTATACGTTCACAAATGATAGATTTTTACGTTGTATTCTCCAGTGGAATCACCTAAGTTACAGTGCTTCCTCCTTGCACAAATAGGAAGTGATCCTGAATCCAACTGTGACACGATATCAGCTGACCGGTCTGATGCCATTCACTAACTACACCATAAAAGTAGATGGAGAGCGTGAAGGGCAGTATATCAGCATTCTCTCCAGTGCATTCACCACTGGTTAGTTCATCATCCTTTCACTGCTTCTCATAAATGTTGACTTGTGAATGTCTGGTCCCTCTAACTCTGCCCGGGTTCTCGCCTTCGCTTTCCCCAGCCCAGCTGCCTTACCCGTACCCAACAGACTGCTCCCAGGTGCAGCTGAATGGGGTGAAGGAATCTGGGGAGGCCGAGGTCTATCCCGAGGGGACCGACGGCGAGCCAGTGTGGGTCTACTGTGACATGGAGACTGACGGAGGAGGCTGGACAGTAGGCACCACCTTTACCCCATATGATTTTTTTGCCTAAGTGCAGAGTTTTCTTAACAGTGGTCTTGTCTTCTTTACTGCGCTCGCTGTGATTGGCTGCCCATTTTACACACACGTCCATGCCTGTTTGCTAGGTATTCCAGAGAAGAATGGATGGATCTACAGATTTCTTTAGAGGCTGGAAAGATTACAGCAAGGGATTTGGACACCTGAGTACAGAATTTTGGCTCGGTAAGATTTCCTAAAATAGCCGCCAAGGTGCACAAGGTATTGGAACACATGCTGAGCCGGTATTACGTTGTAGCTCATTCTGACTCTATTTTCCTCCCTCTACAGGAAATGACCTCCTTCACGCCCTAACGAGCCTGACTCCAATGAGCTTGCGCATTGACCTGCGTTCAGGAAACGACACTGTCTATGCTCACTACTCCAGCTTCACTGTGGGATCTGAGGAAAATCATTATGCCATTGAACTATTCGGATACACTGGCACTGCTGGTAAGCCTCAGGTCCAATAGCACTTTGTCTGTCAGTAGCACTTTGTCTGTCTGCACATCTCTCTGTGTGTCTGCAGGGGACTCCATGAGGTACCACAATGGTCGTCCATTCTCCACCAAGGACAAGGATCCCAGGCCCCTCAGTATCCACTGTGCCAAGGCCTATATGGGAGGCTGGTGGTACAAGAACTGCTACAAAGCCAATCTCAATGGCCTTTATGCCACGTTCTCTGAGAACCAGGTAGGAGATCCAGTGCACTATAAGAACAGTGTCTTAGATTTTTAGGACAGTATCTTATACTACATTCATAATAATCTCATATTATGCTAAACCAAAAATGCACACAAAAGGACAATGCTCATTTCAAACCTCACATTTCATCACCTCTGTACAATGATGACAAACTATGACAAAGACCTTAAGGCCGCGGATGCCCGTGCTTGGGAAGTCATACATTATTCGTACATTGTTCGGCATACATTATTCGCCTTGTGACTGTTACTACCCTCTGTTCGTCAGGGGGTCGTGTGGATCGACTGGAAGGGAAAGGACACCTCCCTGCCGTTCACTGAGATGAAAGTGCGGCCTGTCTCTCTGAGACCCACTGTGATGAAAAGCCAGCGCTAGACCAGCCTGTCTGTCCACGGAGTGCTCCTTCTTAATCTACTGTACAACAGCCCACGCACAGCCTGCACTGTACATACCTCACCCACATATATCAATATTTGACTGTTTAAGGCAAGCAATCTGTCCCTCCCTATTTTATACCAGTTGTACAGGGCTAAATTTGTTTAAAATATACAACAGCAATAAATAACAAACATCATTCTTATATTCAATATTCATATTACCTTTTTTGTCCCAACCAGTTATGTATTCTAGATATACTGTGTACCACTTGTTAAGTCATAACATCTATAAAAATGTTATGTATTTGCTTATAAAGGGGCATTCTCGCTCAAAAGGTTTTTTTAAAAAAAACAAACAAACTGTTTTTATATAACTACGGCAAAGACTCCATGCTAGCTAAACATTACACAGGGCTCACTGCCCAGATGTTCCTGAATCTAAGCGCTACTGAAATGAATGCACTGTTACATTCTGTGGGATGTGAAGGTTTCAGACCAAAGGCCTCGAAGACCCTGTTCTGTTCTCTGTTCTCTGTTCTTGGGTTGATCATAACAGTGCCCCATTCAGAGTTGCTCTATGAATGTGTTGTTTTTACACGTGATGTCTGTAGAAATGCCAAATAAAGGACAGCCAGGACAAGGAGTTTGATTGGTTTGTTGTTTCAGAATCTCTGGGCTCTAATACCAACGTATTCTAGTGTAGTAGTAGTCAAGAGTTCCACCGAAAATACTGAAATATTGATGGCTTTATTTGAAAAGTATGGCATGTACTAGCAATGAAAGTGGGTCTGTAATTCACACAGAAGAGCTATGTATTTGGTTTCAGTGACTAAACATGTGATTTTTCATAGCAATTGGCTGGCATGCCAGTTTGACCTGGTTTAACAGTAGATCCATTTCTGGATAGTGGTTTAACATTTGTACTTTGGTTTGGCAATGAAAAAGATTCCACTGACATTTACACTGTATCCCTTTGATAAGCTTAACAGACCTAAATCTATGTTTTAATATATTTATGATATATGGTAATTCACTACATTTTCAGAAACGAATGGCTTCTTTTTTTACCAGCACTAAAGGCAATATGTCAGGATGAAGTTCAGCTATTAAAACTATAAAATAATATGCACATGTAACGATTGCACACACGTTGAAGTGGATCCAGTTGCAGAGGTTTATTTTTTCAATCAAACAGATATGTTTAGTAACATGGTTAAGCATAGTCAGGTCGGTCCAAGGTCGATGCACAAGGTAGCGTTCAGGAGGTGTCCGAGGGTCAGGCAGGAGACGAAGTCTAGAAGGCAAGCAGGAGTCAGTAACCAGGAAAGCACATACTTTGCGACGTGTGCACGGGGAAGGGGGGCTTATAAAGGGGTTAGTAATGAGGGAAATGGGAATCAGGTGTGTGCTAGAATTCTGGTGAGTCAGATCGAGGGTGTGTGCGAGTGGGCATGGTTGTGCGGGGCTGATGGTTGTTCCTGGGGTTTGTAACAGCACAGTAACCCAGTGTACAGCCTTAGACCTTTATACCAATTCATATTCTGTGTGCACTACCTTTAAAAAATCCTACTGTGGCCTACTGTAGTATATCAGTGTCTGTGATTTTAAAAGCTGATATCTGTCTGTAAAGCATCCTTGAGTTCAAGAAATGTAACTAATAATAATAATAATAACAATAATAATAATATCAGTAATATACATGAATAAATTCACAATCAAAACATTGTCAGCTCTTCATTCCTCTTGCTTTGTCCGGCATTGAAACGAAGGTCGAATCAATATTTACCCATCCTTGGTGTTGGAATGAATAAATGAATAGAAAACAGCAAGTGATAGATACGTAGCGGAGAGAGATAATAAAAGAGCAGGACAGGGTTAGGCTGTACACAGCACATCCGCCGAGGCAATGGAGGGACCGGCGCTGTGTGTCCTGGGTGCAGCACTGCTGTTCCTGATGTGGATGTTTGTCATCCATCTTCCAGGGAAACGTTACAGACAGACCAATACGGATGGCAGTACCAACAGCCAGACTAAAGGTAAGGACATTTCTTTAAATTTGGTAGGCCATTACGTCTGGACACATTTCCTCACATTTTTCTGGCCACTCTGATCACTTACTGGGAGGAAATTAAGGGAAGGCATTACAGCATTGTATTTGAGGAGCCACAGGCCCTTGCAAAGTTAAAAATCTTTGCTAAAATGCCCTGTTCTTTCTTTAACCTTTCACATAAGCAAGATTTTTAATTAATTGTGGTGTGACTCCATGCACTCATAAGTGAATACATGAATACATAAATGAATGTAATTATTTCAAATCAAGAACAAAGACTATTATCATTCCCCGAATGTTGACCACATCAAAGCAGACTTTCTGTGTTTTTACAAATTAATTAGTTTTTATTTCATATTTGCTATAGGGAGTTGTACAATAAACCACTTTTCCCCACTTCTGGTCCCTCGGTGCACCGCCTCCATGTTCTAGCGTTTGTTATTGTCCGATACAGTCCTCGTAAACATGATAATTAGCTGACGAGGGACGTCTGTTGGTTAGGAGTTGGGAAATGACTGAAATACAGTGTAGCAGTACTCCAGAACCAGGATGTAGAAGCCCTGCATTATACAGCACACTCAATATCAACGTTTCAAACCTAGAGGTCAAATTGCAACTGCATCTTTTTTCAGTAAAATCAACTTTCTTTCTTTCTTTCATTTGCGTAGCTCTCGTGCCCAAACCTCGGCACTTCCTCTCATCGCTGTTCCCTCACTCTGTCTCTCCCTGTCTCCCTGGACCTCCTCCTCTCCCCCTCCTGGGAAACATACATGAGCTGACCCGAGACCACCTCCCCCTGCACCTGACAGCACTGGCACGTCGCTATGGAAACATCTACCGCCTCTACTGTGGCAACACCAGTTAACCCTTCAGATTTTCTCAACTTTATTTCAAATTTGAACCCATAAAAATCACCATAGGAATCACCATAGGAATCAATAACTGAAATGTAAAGGTGCTCCGATCACAATGTACCATTATATTTTCTTTCATGCAGCCATGGTGATTCTGAACAGTAGTGAGATCATTCGTGAAGCCCTGGTCAAAAAGTGGTCAGACTTTGCAGGAAGACCCCATTCATACACTGGTAATGTTAATCCGGTCACTTGCTAATACTGTCAGTACTGCTGAAAGAATCCTTTCCCTCCTCTTCGTACACCGTCTAAGCCTTCATTTGCCCCCTGGCCTTCATTCTCCCTCACAGGTGATAAAGTGTCGGGTGGGGGCCAGTCCATCTCTCTGGGTGACTACAGTGAGGAGTGGAAGACCCATCGGCGCCTGGCTCATAGTGCTTTGCAGCGCTGTACTGCTGACTCCCTGCATTCTATTATAGAAAAGCAAGCACTTCATCTCAAGCAGGTATATACACACGTACACACTTATTTTGACAGTACGTGGTAATATCCAAATCAGATTTAGACCCATTCATGAGATTTAAATGACGATTTAACTCTACGCACAGCCAAACTGATTATTTCGGTCTTCAACAGGTGTTGCTGGACTACAACGAGAAAGCAGTGGACCTGTCAGAAGACTTTACCGTAGCAGCAAGTAACGTCATCACCACACTGACCTTCGGAAAATCCGTTAGTGGTGCTGCACTGCGTGTCTATATATGTATATAAATAACTTTTCCTGTCAGAGGCAATGGCATCCCATGCAACACTCCTTCACACCTATCCCATCTCTCTTTCTCTGTTAGTACAACAAAAGTTCAGTGGAGCTACAGGAACTGCATGGCTGTCTGAATGAGATCGTAGCTCTGTGGGGTTCACCCTGGATCACGGCCCTTGACTCTTTTCCTCTGCTCAGGGTAAGCTGGTGCTGAATCCCTCCACATCCCTGTTTAGCTCCTCTGCTTTTACTCTTTCATCCACACATTTCTCCTTGCAGTGGTTGCCAAATCCTCCCTTTTCCCGTCTCATGAAAGAGGTGGCTAGACGGAATGAACTCATCAGAACCCACCTGGAGGAGTTTAAGGTGCAAACTGAAGGCCTAAATAAGGGTGTTGTGGGGAAAAATCAGGTAGCATGTAGTGCTATCAGTCTGTCAATAAACCCCTGACACCCTGCCTATGCCGTTCCAGCAGAAAACAGGTGGTAAAGAAGAGGGAACTCTCGCAGCTTCACTTCTACGGTGCCTCGAATCTCCAGATGGAACGGCACAGAAGATGGTGTGTAGCTATAACATTAAATAAATTACAGCAGATCAATTAGCAAGACCAATGATTTATGACAATGCGACAATTACCTTACTGTGCCTGTAAAACACTTCTGTAAGTTATGCAATGGGGAAGTCATCCTACTGTTTGGAAATACAAAGAAATGTTCTTTTATAAAGTGTTTTGATGTAGTGGAAAAGGCACAGTGTCTTAACAGGCTTTATTTTGGTTACATATCTGCTCTGTCTCTCCTGCTTCTTGAACCCAGACTCTGACAGCCATCCGTATGCACATGACTATAGTGGACCTGCTCATAGGAGGAACAGAGACTGCTGCAGCCTGGCTCAGCTGGGCCATCGCATTCCTCCTGCACAGGCCAGAGGTGCTGAGAGGAGCATACAGAAGCTGCACTGACCTCTTACAGGCTCACGTTGTGCTCAGGCTACAGCGTAGTCTAAGATAACAGAGTAGCATCCGGTTTAACTTCCTGCAAGCGCAACCCTAGCTTAAACAGCTACTCCACGAGTGGAGTGCGATCCATCCCACGTCCGGCTGAATCTGTGCCTTTAGGTCCTGCTACCTTCTTTTTCTCTCCCTTTTCACTGGTCCGCCCTACCGCTCACCAGGTGCAGGCTGCGGTGCATGAGGAGCTGAGGACCGTGCTGCAGGGGCAGGACCCGCGCTACAGTGACAGGCACAGGCTGCCCTATCTGTGTGCCGTGATCAACGAGGTGCTGAGACTGAGGCCTGTCGCTCCGCTAGCCGTGCCGCACAAGGCCAGCCGGGACAGCAGGTAAATCTGCAGTGGAACACAGCGCAGCGCGGTGTGATTTGTTTTTGCCTACCGAGCAAGTCGTCATTTACGCTGATCATGTGAGGTGTAACTGCCTCCGTAGAATTGCAGGATATTTCATCCCCAAGGACACAGTGATTATCCCCAATTTATTTGGAGCCCATCATGATCCAGAGGTTTGGAGTGACCCATACAGCTTCAGACCAGGTAGAGAGGCGGCTAATCCCCCATCATATGCCAACTGGGAGACCCGGAGGAAGATACAGCCCAGTGCTGAGCCATGGTGATAAAGCATCTGCTTTCTTTCAGAGCGCTTTCTGGATAGAGGCGGTGGTTCCCTCCGGGCCCTCATGCCTTTCGGAGGGGGTGCACGGCTATGTCTCGGGGAGTCTGTGGCCAAAATGGAGCTCTTCTTGTTCACTGCCTACCTGCTACGAGACTTCCAGTTCATGCCAGCCAGCCAAGAAGAGCCACTCCCTGACCTGCGTGGGGTGGCCAGCGTAGTCCTAAAGGCCCGGCCTTACAGAGTCATAGCCCGTCCTAGAGCCAAATAAATGACCATAGTCAATAGTGGTTATAATGAACTCAGATGTATTGGTCTGTGGCTGTTGCTACTTGTCATATCCCAAATGAGCATAGAAAGGATTTTTCAGCCTTTGATCTGCGGTACACATATCCATACATGAACTCCCAACCCAGCCTTCTTTGGAAAGGAAAGTGTTTTAGAACTGAATAGCTGAACAATTTTAACTGCGTAAGAGCTGAGCCATTTAAATTGAAATCAGACTTGTGCTTTTTCTTGCAATGATTAAGGTATAACTGTGCCAAAGGTTTGCTATAGTGACCACAAAGAAGGAAAAAAAACTGTTATATGTATGAAATGTGTATGTGTATGATATGTTGCTCATTAAATATACACACGTTATTCGTCTTGTGATTTCTTCCATTTTTTCAGTCATATAAACATGTAGAATACCGAGACAATTGCTAAAGTGAAAATATTAGTCGTATTCACCGACACGCGGCGCTGCTCCCAGCCACAAGATGTCACCTGTGCACATTAAGCCGCTCCAGGACTGTTATTCGCTAGCAGTACACGGACCGCAGACCGACGTGTACAATACAACTTTTTGTCAGTTTGTTATTGCTTGTTATCCTTACTAGCTAGCTAATTTCCAGAGGTTGGCGGTAGGTGAAAACTTGCTAACGCGTCAGTAATTTGTGTAGGCAGTAGTCCATTTTTAGGAATTGTAAAGGCCAAATAAAACTTTTAATCCCAAACTGTTTATTATTTAACTAAGCCAGCTATCTTGCTTATGGAAATGTAACGTTTAATGTTGCTTAGAATTGCTTGGCACCCTTACACTTCGATTTAAAAGGCTAGCTATCTTATCTAGCTATCGTAAATATTGCTTGTTGTGGATTTGAGTGATGCATTTATTTGGTCGAAGTATCTTAATTTAGTCAAGGGCGAGTTGGCTAGCTAACCTAGCTAGGTAGAGAGCTATTTTCATTCGTGAGGAAGCAAACTGCAATACCGTTTTAGTGCGTTTTCAGTATACCCTTAAAACCAGATGCTGGCCAAATAGATCCTAAAATGCCATGGCCAACACACCTTTAAGCCTGCTAACGGAGTTACTGGATTAAACTATTGATCGTAAGTAAAGCGATTGGTGAATCTGAGTGGAATGTCGATGTGTTTGGTTTATCAACAGCACCTCTAACATTTCATTTTATAGGGTACATATGGACATATTGCGGGAATTGGTCACAGTGTCAGCAAACGTCTTTCAGTTTCTCTCAGCTGGGCACGCTGCTTTTCACCTCTTCAAGGTAAAATACACACAGACCCAACTGAAACACTAATGGCTTCCCTTGCTCTTTAAGTTGAACAAGTTATACTGGGCCCATTTTGCTTACGGGTAACAGTAAATAACTTTAGCAATGTCACGCTGTCAGTTTTACATGTCATCTTCGCTCCCTCTCTGCTGCAGGATCACAGAGCTCCGTCAGTGGGTTTCTTTCTCATTGCTTGCTCTTCTGCAGTAGCACTCCTACCGGTCCCCAGCACAGCACAGAGAGATCTAGAATGGGTGGGTGAGGTCTTGGGCCCCGTCCTGTGCGCCTTCAACTTCTTGTGGCTCAGCGAAGATTGCTCCACCGCCCACATACTCCTGATTGGCTCCACGCTCCTCCCGATGCTTGCCGATTGGCTATCAGCAGATGGGCTGGTGATCATGTGCCGCTGCGTGGCGCTGTCAGCCCTCTCCTGTTCGCTGACAGTGTGCCTGTTTGTAGGTAACACGGCCGGAGTGGTGGGGAGTGTGGCACTCAGCCTACCCACTCTGCTGGCCCCCAGGGAGAGAGGAGGCACAGTGGGCTCTCTGATTTCTCCAAAGGCTACAGGGGGGCTGCTGGACTGGATTCCGAAGGCCGCCGTGGCTGTCGGGTGTTGGATGATGCGGAGGGCTTTCGATAAACTCCTCCAGGACCTGAAAGGTTGGTGCTAAACTACATGGTTTACGTCAAACAGACAGACCCATTTTACGTGAAGTGCATGTAAAGGTGCTTTTTTTCATGCTTTTTCAAGAGTACATGCAGTAGTGACTAAATTGTGCATTTGTTTTGTGGGAAATTTAGTTACTGCTGAACCATTGGGAACACCTGAATGCATACGGACTGTATGTAATCATGCGGTTCAACCAACAAGTGCTTCCTGACTAAACAAAGCACTTAACGCCATATCCCACATAGAGTTATAAATCCCATGTCACTCAGATGGTCAAAGCCACTTCAAGGATTCATCAGCACTCAAAAGGAGCCTCCAAAGCCTTAATTGCCAGCATCTTGTCGAACACTCTGCCCCAGCACTGTGAAAAGATTTAAGAACACTCAGTGCCTTACAGACTGGTACGTCACATCAGTCAGTGACGTGGATAAGCTGAGACTGCCATCCTCCAACTGGTGATATGACTTCCATGTACATATGGCCCATGCAGCAATTGAATCACTATCTAACTGGCATGTATAACCAGTACAGTAGTTTTCACTTGTATCAACTATGTGGGTTCTTTTTTGTGGGGGCGGGGGGTTAATTGCTGGAAGCTTGAATTTGGAGCCTCCTGGTGGTTGACTGGTTTAATGTTGGTACTGGGAATCTGCACTGCGCTTCTGTTGTACTACCACTGTGCAGAGGGTCTGTCAGGTTCCTTATGATCTTGTTTGTAATTTGGAACTGATGAAGCTTTGGTTGTATCACTCCTGATCAGTTGTTTGTTGTGAATATTATTATGAATAATATTTTAATAATATTTGAATATTATGGACAGTTTAGTTCTGACTGACATGGAAATTTAGCTGATGTAATGAAAAATATTTAAATATGACATTCTAACAAATTCATAATAAAATGTTCATGTTGAATGCTTGTATTTTGCCAGTAACATTATGCAGTCTGCCTGTCAGCTCACAGTAAACACACTAAATGTGCATCACAACAATACACTGTGCATATGCTGCGTTACAACAACACTGCACTTAGTGCCTGTGCTGCCTCACACAACACACAGTGTATCCGCAGCCTCGGCTGCTGATGCCGGTGATCTCCCGCACTTCTTTTATTACCCAATCATTTCTCCACACATACACAAGGGGCGTGGCCATGTGCCAATGGAGCTCCGGCTCTGCGGTGGCCAGCAAGTGTCAGGAGCTCCAGAGTCCCCTCGATTCTGCTGCCTCATCACTATAAAAGTGTTCATTTGCCCACCTTGAACACAGTGTACCTGCACCCAGACCATTTCAGGCACAGGAAGTAGCGCAAGACTGAGCCAGAGTGTCTCACCACCCGCGCTAGGGGCTACGTTCATGAACTGATGTTTAGTTTTGTTTCTTTTTTTTCTCTCTTATCAACTATGGCCTGCACGCTGGGTGAACAGTGCGGAGCTGCAAGTCTCACGAGGGCAGTCAACCGCTCCTGTAGCCTCGGTGCCTCAGCAGCGCCATTAATTAAAGTCCGATCTGGCCAAGGCCTCAGCGCCGTTAATCGCTTCATTCACATCTAACGGAAGCTACACGGGCAGTTACACAGGTTTGTGTCATCAGTGGCTTGCTGGAGTCTCGCTATGAATTCTGCATCTACAGCAGTTAGCTATCATGACCTTCCACTATTCTCTTTTCCAGAATTCAATTAAATGTATTAATTCAGCTGTGACATATTTAGGTTTAGACAGACTACATTTTCTTCTGTGCAAGAGTTATTGGCGAGAGACTAAAAGGAATATCAGAATGAGGGTCTGGATTATGTCATCACAGGAAGCATGACATCAGCTGTGTCTGGTCATAAGTCACTGCACATTATTGTGCCAGAACACTCCCCTAATGGGATCAAAGATCTTGTAGTGTGGCTAATCCAGAGCACTGAGACCTTTTGCACTCCTTTCAAAGCCTTTCCTCTAACACCAGCTTCCTCCGTCCTGCTGAGAGCAGAGCGGCTACTGGCTGACCCTCTGCAGAGCCGTGTAGCACTGCATGCTTGCCCTGCACTGAGCATGCTCACTGCAGCTGCTGTGGGAGCAAGAGAGAGAGAGAGAGAGAGAGAGAGAGAGAGTAAGAGAGAGAGACTCGTTGCAGGAGAGGGAGAAGCAGAGCAAGGCAAGAGGCGCGTCAGCCAGCAGAGCCGTCCACAGTTCAGCCGCAGGACGCGTTCTGGGAATCGGTGCCATGTAGAGCGGGGGCAGCTGAGGAGGATGTAGGAGAGGAGGACAGCAGGAAACGCAGCCACCCTTCAGGGTAAGTCCCCACAAACAATGCTGCAGGTGACAGACTTCATTCATCTCACTCTCCCTAAAATGGATGGGAGTAGAGGAACAACGAATGCGCTCTGCCCAACAGGACCTCCGGAATGACTGTGAGCTTTGGTGCTGGACAGGGTTACGGGTTTATTAGCATACAGTGTGGACTTGTCTTTGGTGCATAGACGATGTGGATGCAGTAAGCTGCGGGGACGCTTAGTTCTGTTGTGCTTGTGTGTGTGTGTGTTAGTTACAGCGCGAGCAGAGCAGGGGGCGTCTCGACAGAGCCAGAGCGTGTGTTTCCGAGACTGTCCTGGAGTAAAAGGCGCGTCTGTGGAGATGTATGCCTTCTACTCACTGCTGGTCTACATCTTCTATACTGTCTTCAGGAAGGAGGGGGAGGCTGTGCTTGAGGGGGCGTGTGGAGCGCCCCCCGAGGTGTGTGTGCACAGCAGAACACACACATGCACACACACACTTGCGGCTACTACTTCCACGCATAGATTTGCATTAGCAGCTCTTGGTCTGGGAATTGTGATCAGTGTAAAAGGTATTTATTCATTTGATGTTACAGCAGCTGCTTCTGTCACTAATGCTCAGAAACAAACACGTTTAATTGGCCCTGTCTATACTTCTGATGGACAAACAGCAAAAGAAATCGCATTTTCCTATATTAGAGGAGGTACTGAAGGCTGGATTATCTCCTGAGCAGACTAGAGTTAACACCAGTGGTTGTAGTATCATACATCACATTCTTCTCAAATCTGCACCCCCATGGTATATCCTAGGAGCCTGGCCATGTTTCCATGGAAACAAGGAGTGAGAGGGAAGGTGGCCACACCTCCAGGTTGGGGAAAAAAGAGTGCGACAGAGTCAGCGACACATGTAAGAGTTCAGTTAATGCCGACTTCACTACAAGTTAACAGCTAGCCAATTATCATGACAATCAGAACTAACTTTCATCATCATGCAGTCATGACGGGGCTCCTCTTCCTCAGGCAGCAACAGCAGCGACAGCGATGGGCTGTCTCTCAGCGAAGAGGATGATGATATTGACGAAGGTCATGCGATCCCTACCATGACCCCACTTGCAGCGTTCCTCTCCTTCAAACAGGAGACCGAGAAGAAGAGAGCTTCCAGTGGCCACACGGAGACGGGTGAAAAGGTAAACACCATCTCCTTAACACATCTGCCCACAACTACTGGACCTTCTACCCATCTTCAAGCCCAATTTCTGACAGTCAGGATCATAACGCCCCCCCCCGCCCCAGGCGCCTGAGTCTCCACTGGTGGCGGTGATGTCGCACCTGCTGAGCTTCTTGGAGCAGTACTCGCACCTGCAGCAGCTGCAGCAGCAGGCGTCGCAGTATCGCACGCAGCTACGCCTCCACCGCGCCCGCCACCGCCGCAAGATGAAGGCCCTGCGCACCTCGTACCGCCAGCGCCTCCGCGACAAGGCCAGCGTCATCAGCAGCCTGGAGGAGGCCGTGGAGTTGCAGCAGAGCCCGTCACCCGACGGCCACGGTGAGCCTGTCGCCCGTGCTGCCTGAGTGCCTGGGATGTGTGCTGGCTTGGTCCAAGTACCAGGGCTGCGTTAAGTTTGACTGGGGCATTCAGCGCTGCAGTGCTTTTCACTGGAACGCCTGATTAAACCCATCGGCTACCAAGATTGAACTGGTCAGATATTAAGATGAGGTCATATCAGGAGTAGACTCAGCCGACCCTGTTTTAGGTGATCGGCTCTGTTTGGTTGTTTTTAATCTTAATCCTGAAGGCAACCACTCATTAGTTTTGAAGGAACTTTGGAGAGCTGCTATTTGAGCAGAGGGGCTTCCCTCACTGACACACTGTAAGCAGTAGGGAATGTCTGGACGCATTAGAGTAGAAGGTGAGACCAATTTAAAAAGATTACAATGCACACACCATCCCTGACAGAATACCCTTCACTACACACACCATCCCTGAAAGAATACCCTTCACTACACAAACCATCCATTAGAGAATACCCTTCACTACACACACCATTCCTGAGAGAATACCCTTCACTACACACACCATCCATCAGAGAATACCCTTCACTACACACACCATCCATTAGAGAATATCCTGTACTACAAACTCCATCCATCAGAGAATACCACGCGCTCAATACCCTCACTGCAGTCGTGCTCTATAGCCAGCAGCTATAGAGCCTTGCGTACAGATGACAGGAGGGATCACGACTGGAAAAACAAAGCATTGTGATGGACGGTGCAAAAAATCATGTCCCTCTGAATCTAGACACTGCAAATTTGTGGAGAGCGCTGTGTGTGCTAGCAATGGATCAAACCCCAGTTTAGTCTCGGGATATGTTTCTTGCTGCCTACCCAAGCAGGACTGGTCAGAGAAGAGATGGTTTGATCACATGAAGATGTTCTCCAGGACATAGTGCGGATGGGGGATGGGTGGGGGGTTGTTTGGTTTGCAGAAAATAGCCAGTGACCAATTTTAGACCAAGCTGCTGGAAGTGGCCTCAAAGCTGTCAAGGACATCTAGCTTCTAAATGGGTCTGTTTTCCTTTACACACCACCAGATGCGTCTCTGTTATCTGTAATTGGCAAGGTTTCAGCCTCCAGCTATGTGTATGCTTGACTGATAAAACAGATGACAATGATCCCTGGCTGAAAAGGGTGGGGCTGGGGCTCCTCTGTCTGACCCATGACCTGCCGATTCTTTTCTTTTCTAAGAAACACCCTGAGTCCCTGTTGACATTTTATCTCTTAAAGTATTCTTAGGAAGGTTTTTGTATTAAACCTTTATTAGAAAAATCATACATTCAGACATGTAGAGTACATATTCACATTTGTTTTCCGAATACAGAGAATTTATTAATGTCAGCATAACTAGAGGAAATTTTTCAGACATGAAACAGATTTCGGAGAGAGCACTGACTCTGTGTTGTGTGTATGTTGTATAAGGGTCTGTGTGCATGTGTGTGTGTGTGTGTGTGTGTGTGTGTGTGTGTACGCACATACACACAAGCATGAGAGTGTGTGGAGTGAAAAACCCTAAGCAGGCCATGTCTCTCATTAGTCCCGGTGTGAAAAGACAGATGCTGGTGCACTCAGAGTCGGGGGCATTTTGCAGTGACTCTGCACCTGAGGAAGGTGAACAAATCATGAAAACTGCTTTTCTAAGCCAGCCAGTGCGCTTATAACAGCAGATGAGCACAGCAGTGAAATGAAACTTGTAGAGTTTTTTTTCTTCTTCCAGAAGCACAACAGACAATCGATGATGCTTTCATCACAAGTTTGCAACTTAATTACAAGGTCTTAATGAAATCGTTACGTCTCAGCAACCCTGCATATCTAAAAGCAGTGATATAGATACAGACACTGTGTGCATTTATTATATTCCTTTATGAAGACAGCGCACTGTATTGAAGCTCTGTTTAGTTTGCTTGGTCCCTCTACATCAGTGAGTGATGGAACACCTGCTCCCCTCCTGACCTTTTTCCTGCCCTCCTGCTTCCTTCCCCTTCATTTAGCTCCACCTCCAGCTCTTACCCTACCAATCTGCTCTCTCCTTCGCCCCCAGACAGTGACGATTTCCCGCCTCGGTAATTAGCATATTCTAGAAGATAACAAAGGTTGAACTGGCATAACAGAAATGAACCCAATTAAAGTGAGGCTGGGAAGGTGGGATCTTTAAATGTTCTTTAAGTGTTTTTGAGTCAGTGCATCTTTATTTTGAGGTCCAAGGGGGTTTCTCTCACGAATAAGAAATTCAGAAGTTTTGCCCAAGGAAAGAATCTCTTAAGTGAAACATTTTCTATATTTATCACGTATATTCAGCATTGTACTCCTAAGCCAGTGCATTGTTTGAGCTAACCACACTAACAGTAATGATGCCGACATGAAGTTTGATATCATGATGGTGCATAATGACGCTTATGATACAATGATAATTATGAAAATATGTTGCGAAGCAGCAGGGAAAAACTGGCGGAGTGTATGCTGTGTGTGTGTGTGCGTGCGCGTGTGCGTGCGCGTGTGCGTGCGCGTGTGCGTGCGCGTGTGCGTGCGCGTGTGTCCGCGCGTGTGTGCGCGCGTGTGTGCGCGCGTGTGTGCGTGCGTGCGTGCGTGCGTGCGTGCGTGCGCGTGCGTGCGTGTGTGTGCGTGCGTGCGTGCGTGCGTGCGTGCGCGTGCGTGCGTGCGCGTGCGTGCGTGCGTGTGTGCGTGCGTGCGTGTGTGTGCGTGTGTGTGCGTGCGTGTGCGTGCGTGCGTGTGTGTGCGTGTGTGTGCGTGTGCGCGTGTGCATGTGTGGGTGAACGCAGAGTCCCCAGCAGGGATGCACAAGCTGGTGCAGTCTCTGTGTGGCCTACAGGGAGAGCGGAGTCAGCTCCGGGGAGAACTGCGTCTCCTTCACGCCCAGCTGGAGCAGAGAGAGCATGACCGCCATTCCAAAGTTCAGGCCTTCCAACAGCAGGTAATACCCACCCACCGCTATTCCCCATCTCGCTCTTATGTCAGTGATACCATTCTTCCACCCACTCACCCACCCTGTTTTCAGGTCTTCATTCCATGCTCCATGCCCCAGTTTCCACGCTCTCCAGTAGCATGGCTTGACTCACTGCTGGCTCTTTCAGGTTAGACTTTCAAAAATCAGGTATGGAACACCACATCTGCTCTCCTCTTCAGCTTTCTACACACTCGTCCTTGAAGCTCCTGCTCTATGCAGTCATCTATCCATCCATCCATCAGTCCATCCATCTGTCCACTTTTATCTTTTTCCCTTTACACATCCGTCCACCTATCCCCATCTTTCCAGTCTAAAAATAATGGCCGAACCTACTCATTTTGTCCACTACAGATCGATGAACTGAAGAGCTGCATTGAAGAGAGAGAGGAGGAGCTGTCCAGGCTCCGGATCGCATCGGTGAGCACTTTATGGTCTATGCAGTACATCCAACCCGAAGAATAATAGTGCACTCAAATTAGGCCAGCTGACTCTTAAAGCTATTCATGGCGGAGGCTTTATCTGGGGCTCTGAGCGCTCCGCTGCACAGACATTCTCTTTTCACCAAGCCAGCCTGGACCTTTGTGCCTGGGTTTGTCCCCAGGGAGTGACGGACTCGGAGAAGCGTGTGCTGGGCCTGTCGGTGGAGAACGAGAGCCTGAAGCACAGCCTGGCCGTGACCCAGGGCCTCCTGCAGCAGCTGTCCATCATTCCGTCACAGTCCAGCTCGGTGCTCATCAAGGTGAGACCCTGGACTCCTCCCGGAGGTACCGTGGTCTCACTTTGGCCTCGGCATCTGCGACAATACACCGCGGCCCGTTTTTATTACAGCATTATTACACTAATATAATCTGTAATCAAATTTTATTGATCTTCCATATCGTCCAAGCCCAGGACAGTGTGGTGATTTCTTTGTTCCAGTGCAAACACTGGTAATTGAGTCCTGTTAGGAGTGTCTGAGCTGTGCCGGACTTTGGCCCTCCAGCACAGGAGCTGGACAGCTCTGCTCTGTATCAGAGAGCCATGCTCCTCTGCATCTCTGCCCGCGCGCTCGCTTTCAGGAGAACGAGAACCTGCGCAGCCGCGTGCTGCAGCTAGAGGGCGCCCTGCAGCAGCGGTCTGAGCAGGTCCAGCGCCTGGAGCAGCGGAGCGAGCAGGATGAGTGGCGCCGCGGGGAGGAGCTGAAGAGCCGTGACGAGAGAGTGCGCCACCTCCAGCTGGAGCTGGACAAGGAGCGCAGCAAGGAGCCCGCGGTGAAGGTGAGAGCACGCAGCAACCACTACACCTGTACCACCGGGTAAACGTGGCTTGCTCGAACAGCTCTTTTTCTTCCGTTTAATACGTGAAGTAGATATGGAATAAATGTGGAGTTTTTAACTCGATCCGGCTGAAGTCCGTCACTTTATCTTACAACCCGTCCACAGTATGTCACGCGAACAGTGGAAGTGGAGTCGCCCGCAACTCTCAGGCAGCTGGCAGAGGCCCGACAGATGAGTGAGCACCTGAGCGAGAGGCTGAGCGGACAGAGCGAACGCTGCAGACAGCTGGAGGAGAACCTCCGGCGCTCGGACCAAGTCAGCTGTAACCTCCAGCACAAGGTGATCTGACTTCTTTCTTCCAAACGGAAGTGAAGGAGCACGAACGTGGGAGCCAGAAGCCAGAGCGGCACGGCTCGACGTTACAGCTCCCTGCCGGGCTGTGATCGCAGTCATCTCCAAGCGAATGGAGATTCGTTTTATCTGTGTTCGCTTTCTGGCCCGAAGCCGATTACGCCCCCGCGGAGGCTCACTCGGACGCTGGTGTGTTGTGGCAGATCGCCGCGTACGAGAGAGAGATCGGGACTCTGCAGGCAGAGCTGCTGAAGGAAATCAGCCATCTAGAGGAGAAGAAAGACGAGGCTGTGAGGGCGGCTTCCAGCTGCTCGCAGGAGCACCTGCAGGACCAGTTCATGAGTGAGTGTGGGCCCGCACTACACCGCACCAAAAATACTTAATCCACACAGATCCTACCGATACCCTAGACGCGATGGCCACACATTATGACAGTGGCAGAATTCCTTTTTATGGTTAATAATTTCACAAAATGGGTGTGGTCGCCAGGCCTCCAGCGGCGCCTGAACGCTCTCCCTCCCACCCTTCGCTCGATGAAGACGGACTACGCCAGCCTGAGGAGCCAGGTCCGCAGTTTCTCTGAGTTCTACGGCGCATCCATCAAAGAGGCCAAGAAACAGGCAAGTACACAAACCTATCAGAATTACAGCGTCTCAACGCAATCCATCACAGAGCGCAACTTCAGGCCTCTTTTTGCCATGTTTGCCAGAAGAAAAGATTTTTATTTGAAACCCCAAAGAGCAGATTCCTTGGATATCTGGTTCAAGCAATCAGGTCTCCTGAAAATTGACACTAATGTGTGAATGAACATTTGCTAAAATCTCTAGAAGCTGACCCTCCAAGATTTGTATTGTTTCATTAACATAATCCTTTGTTGTGATGTAACTCTGCAGATTTCTGCAGCAATAACAGAAATGTCAGAGGCCAACAAGGACCTTCTGGAGAAATACAGGAAGGAGGTTGCTCTTCGCCGGAAATACCATGAGCAGTTGGTAGAGTTGAAAGGTACACTGAACGTAGGTTTTTAAAATTGCATACCCTTGCAGTTAGTGAAACTAGATGAACATACAACATCAGTTCTTTTTTTAACTATACAAGAAAGTAATCCACATTTCCATTAGGCAATATTCGTGTCCTGTGCCGTGTCAAGCCAGTCCTAAAAGAGGACCAGGATGAGGAAGGTCAGGCTGTCGTCGTGACCACAGACGTACACAATGAATCTGCCCTCACAGTTCTGAATAAAGGAAAAGCAAAGACATTTGAACTGGACAAAGTGTTTCATCCTCAGGCGACACAAGAGGAGGTAGACATTTCAAAAGCAAAAGCACACCTAAGTGGAAATGTTTCATTTGGAGGGTCCTCTCTTCTGTGTTGTCATGGATGCAGTCAAGCATGGTGTCGAGGAAAAAATGCTGAGGTGTTTGTTGTGTGGTAACAGGCCTCATATACATCAAAGAATGTCTAAGAGCTGACATAAGTGAAACAGAAGGATTTTTTTCACACATTAGAATAGGGCACCAACAAGGATCAGAACATACCATTAAGATTTTGTACATACAAACCTACAGAGCTTTATTGCAAAATCAATTGTGTGAATTTGGTATGTATTATTTATGAATAATAATCTATGCTTTTATACTCTCAGGTGTTTCAGGAAATTGAGCCTCTGATCACATCATGCATAGATGGATATCATGTATGCATCTTCGCTTATGGGCAGACAGGCTCAGGGAAGACCTACACCATGGAGGTACCGTACCTTAATGGAGTAACTGTCCAGGAGATGAGCACAGCATTGACTCATGAGAACCTCATCACTGGTTTTATTCTGGGTGATTTGTTCTCATCAGCTGTTCACTGCAGCTGTTGAGCCACATTACAGCTTCTTTCTCTGCATAGGGTACTGTGGAGAATCCAGGCATCAACCAACGAGCCCTGAAGCACCTCTTCCATGAGATTGAGGAACGGAAGGACATGTGGACCTACACTGTCACTGTCAGTTCAATGGAAATCTACAATGAGGTTCTCAGGTATCCTGTTCATTATTTCTGTTTACACAGAAGTTATACACAATATATACACCACTTGGCATAAGGTTGATATTTCGGAAATATTCATATACTGTTCATATAATAAGGTTTTTGAAGCCTCTTTATTTTCTGTAAATGTCAGAGATCTGCTGAGTAAAGACGGGGAGAAGCTGGACATCAAAATGAACCCTGATGGCACCGGGCAGCTACATGTCCCTGGACTCAGGATCATGGAGGTCAAGAGCTTTCAGCATATCAAAAAAGTAAGTCCATCAGTTTGATAAGGACAAACGAAAACCCTTCTGGACGATCCTGGTGACTGTTTGCTTGGCTCTGCAGATTTTGGCCACAGCACGCAGAAACAGAATCACATTTGGGACGCAGATGAACCAGCACAGCTCTCGCTCGCATGCTCTGCTCACCGTGACAGTGCAGGGAACAGATCTTGCTTCTGGTGCCACGTCTTCCGGTCAGCATTATGGCCTCATAACGTATTAGTCTTCTGGTCTTTAGTGCTGGTCTTAAATCCTACTACAGTCTTCAGCTGTGTTCGCAGTGAGAATTGTCATCATAAGCCTCCACTACTGTCGACTCTGATCCTCTGGGTTTCTGCTCCAGGTAAGCTGAACCTGGTGGACCTGGCAGGTTCAGAGCGCGTGTGGAAGTCTGGGGCAGAGGGCGAGCGGCTGAAGGAGGCACAGAACATCAACCGCTCTTTGCTGGCACTGGGAGACGTGATCCAGGCCCTGAGGGGCCATCAGACTCACATCCCGTTCAGGAACTCGCGCCTCACCTACCTGCTGCAGGACTCTCTGGGGAAGGGCAACAAGACTGCCATGGTAGTCCAGGTAGACTCGCTCGTATTATCGATAACCTTCATTCTACATCATCTAGAAGCCCTTTGATAAGAAAAGCCTTTGGGTGCTGGAAGTCCATGCCGAGCACAGTTTTTTTTGGGAATGGATAATACTTAATCACGCATGTGTATCGGAGCATATGCTGCTGGTGTATCAAGGCATATGCTGCTTTATTTCTTGTTGTAATCTGCAAAGCTGACCTCTGTTTGCCTCACTGACGTGTCAAATCTTATACTCCGCCTTTCAGGTTTCCTCTCTGGAGAGGAACTCTGGAGAGACTCTGTGTTCGCTGAAGTTTGCGCAGCGTGTGTGCAAAGTGGAGCTGGGACCCGCTGCACGCAAGCTAGAGAGTAGCAGCCATTGCGAACACTCCTCCTAAGGTTAGCTCAGCCTGCGCAGTCAACAGCTTCTGTCCAGGACTGTTTCGCCTGCAAAAATGAAGGAAAGCTGAGCTTGTCTTTAAGAGCTTTCTGCTAAGGCTTTTGTTCCATTTCAAGGGCTACGGTTCGGGATGCTGCAATAGTACCGTCTGGGTTGTCAGCGATGAAGAACAAGCATCTCGCCAGTTGACCCCATGAACGGCAATCGCCTCCACAGGCTGACCTGCATGTCTGAGTCCTCACCTGACCCACTATATGCCATGGCCAGATTACCTCTGCCTTGCTGCAATCTTACTATTTCCTATTGAGATAGCTTCCCAATAAAGCAGGAAGGTTTTTCTTGAATACCTCACGTAAATGCACATTACACATGGCTCCACAAAAGAAAAAAAAAATTGAGTTCATCCTCTATAAACAACATATCTTTGTTTTCAACACAAACACGTCCCTTTAACTGAGAATATAAAAACATGTTTAAGTAGCAGCTTCTTCAACTGTCTAATGGCACCAACCCAGCATTTGCAAGCAGTTGTCGCTCCATTAAACCCGTTAATCTGGTTAAAGCTAAAGTTTAAAGCCTCCACTACACTACACACCACATGCAACAACACCATGTTACTAGGAAACTGAGGGGCCCAAGGAAGCGCATTGACTGCCATACGCTGTAAATATTCCACATCAAATACCTCCATAACTATTTTACTGTACTTACTCATTTAATGTGCTGTCAGGGAAATCTAAATGTCAGTTAGCTATTTAATAGTATATAATCAGGTACATTTAAGTAGTTTAAAATTCCATCCTCTTGTTTCTCATTTATAATTTTGTGTTGTTAAATTTGTGCAAGACACATAATATTAAATGTGACATTGGAAGGGTGATATTTCTGCCTTGAATTTCCAGTTTTGTATCATTAACCATTTTGATTCTTGTAATAGATCTGAAATGCACTTTACTTTTAAGGCAAATTTAGGTGCTTTGTTCATAGAACTAGTGAATATTTTAATCAAAAGTCTGTTGTGTCTGTGCTTTCGACAAAGTTCTTCTCATGTAAATGAATAGATATATTCATCCTGATTACAAGATGGAACCTGAATGGAAAGTGAAGACATGCCCTCATTACACTGTTATATTCTGTTCCACCACAACCTTGGTGGAGAACAAAAATTAAATAAAATCTCTAATTCAGTTTATTCTGTACTCCAAGTTTAGGAATAAAAAATAAAAGTCATTACTACCATTAGGTTATTATTGTCTTTTAAGATATAAAATGCAGTTTCCTCATTTAGATACAAGTATTGTTCTTGACATTCTTACAGATTTGGAGACTCCCTGTAATGTTTGTCTTCGGAACTTTCCAGTCTGCTTGTATATCAATGACAGCAGGAAATAAAACCAGATAATGTGGCTCCAATGTCTCTTCTAATACACCCTAACAGTTCATGGGAGATCTCAACTTTTGCCAACTGTTGTGAACCAAAATCTGTGGATATGTGACTAATGTTTAAAACAAAACTACCTCTTAAGAAACTAGACTGATACTAAGCCTAACAATAGACTAAAATTCAATTAAGAACTTGCCATAAAATCTACATGTTAATTTATACCTGTTGGATTTTGCACTGTTTGCATGATTCTCAGATGAAACATGCAAATCCCTATTAGGTGTTAAGGAAATTTCATACCTGTTATTCTTAAGTACATCTGAAACAGCAAAACAAAATGTAATATAGAAAAAAAGGTTTTTATTGAATGTAAATGTATGAAACTCTTAAGAATAGAACATCGAATGCATACATTTCTTTTGATCCACACACACACACATCAAATTCTTAACCTGATGTGCAGCATCAGAATTCAGCCGACAAGCCAAACTGGAGAGCTACTGTTGTCTTCTGGAAAAATCTGTGCGAGAAGGCAACCGTAACTACAGAGGACGGGCTCAGTCCGATTCTGCCTCTTCTACAGCGACCGCTCCAACAGCTTCGGCCAGATCTGCTTCACTGCCCTTCAGCCTGTCACCTACACCAGCGGGAGAAAAACAAAAAACAAAAAAAAAAAAAAACCACCCCATTAACCCTGCGCTCTGGCCCCGCTGTTCAGGCGGCAGTATGATAGGTAAATCCCCACTTTGCAGAAAATGGTACACGGTTCAACTGGATAACTTGAGCAGCTGAAAGGCCAAAGTGGAGGGCTGTTGGAATATATCAAACGGTTCTATTCTGGGCCAGCAGGGGTCACAGAGAGGGGAGCTGCGTTCGTGATGTCATTGAGAGCCATCAAATCTCAGGGGCTTTCGGAAACCACACAGCAATTAGCCTCAAAACATGCCAATCCTGAATTCATAATATTCACTAGTAGTGGTTAGGGTGGATTACAAACGCAGCACTAAAGACTAGAATCAGTTGGCTTAGTGAACTCTAGGGGAATCACACCTAAGTGCATACACAGGTTTATTTAAAAAAAACAAAACAAAACACTAATACTGATGTGAACATCTTATATGAGCATATTCTAGGTGATACTTACGAATGAGTTCTGCAATGGCCTTCTGAGTTCGTTTTTCTAGTTTCTCCAGTTTTTTTGCCACATCTCTCTTCAAGTCCCTTCCATAAAACAAAGGTTAAGAAGTCATTACAACATTAATCATTACATCATGATGCCATGATAAAAGGTGGACTTAGCATAAGTTATTACAGCGAGAGCTGCTGCTCGCACCCCTTACCAGTCTGGTTTCCTTGGAGCTAGATTAGCCAGATCCTTTAAAAAAAAAAAGAAAGTTATTTTTTATAAAAAGTCATTACATACAGTGACAGTTTTCTTGCTCTGCTGTGTCTCGTCACAGTGACAGCTAAAGGCGTGACAGAAATGAGAGTGTAAATCCACTCACCACTTCCTCTATGACAGGCTCCGGGTTTGCGGCTTCGAGCTGCTCTCTGACCTTATCTTCCACTGCCGGAACACGGGGGAGGACAGGTTAAGCCACACACATTCCAACCCGTCAGCGCCTCTGGTGTATCTCATACCCGTAAACGCCCAGCAGTCGCAGCTCGTGCCCAGAACATAAAACGCACCGAAGTCAGAAAGCACATTGGACTGCGCGGGGGCTCTAGTCACAGCGCAGCTGAGCAGGGAAACGAGAGCAGGTTCTCACCTGAAGCAGGCTTAGCTTTGGGCACCTGCCTTTCTTTCAGTTCTTCATCTTCTGGACTGTAGTTCCTCAGCTTCAGATCTCTACACACACAAAAACATCTATTCTGACAAATGCCACATACACTGCAGTCAAAGCAGCTGTTATAGTTGCAATAAAATGATGCAGGAACCGTTTAATTAATGTTGACACACTGTATATAAAATCCTGTGTGCTGCTACAACAACACATCTGTAAGTGAGGGGTAATAAAACTATTATTCACTGTGTACAATACATAATTTACAGGAGCTATACCAATGCATTAAAGAGAATAACAATTTTTACAGAACTTTAGAAACAGGACCACCATAACAGTGGCATGGCATATAATATCTTAAGCCAAGACAAGCACATTTAATATAACCAATCTCCAGCAGGTGGCAGTGCACACATTTGTCTTTGGGTCTGGGCCACACGGCTGGTGCGACCTAGGCGACAGAACAGGGGACTATATTCCCCAGGCGTTAGCACAAAGGCTGCCTTCATCCTCTTCACACCAGCTAATTAGCATGTAGCACCTGTTCTATGGGTTTCACCAGGGGACTCCAGCTACCCAGCTGAGAGGGGTTCATGCATGCCCAATTATGTCATCTACCCCCTACAGTTCCTGACACTCCTCTGCAAATGTCTTCTCAAATAACATCCACTCATCCGGGATCTAGCAAAAAAAATAAAAAACGCCCTGACAGGGTGTGATCAAGAAAAGGCAGGCGTGGAGGTTTGCTTCATCCGTGGCGGTGGGGGATTAAAAGTTCGTTTTCACCGTCAATTCCTCAGCGACGGGTCTCCTGAGGTGTGTGCCGATTCCGTGGCTGCTAGAAAGGGGCAGAGACAAGTCTGCGGGTGAGGGGTGGGGGGTGGGATACACCCATTGCTCCCTGTGCTTCGCAATCACCAGCCCTTGTATGGCAAAGTCCTGCCATCAAACAGAAGATGAGGCACGGCCAGCTGAAAATGGCAAACACAACGGAAAGAAGAAGAAGAAGGAAAAAAAAAGCCCAAAGCAAGAGAACTGAGGGAAAAACACTTGAGTGAGAAAGTGAGACAAAAGAGCTGGGAACACATCTCGCTCACAAGGGTTCTCTTTCCTGAAGAGACTTCCTGCCCTCCTGCTGGAACAATAGCGCTCTCAGCCATTCTTCATGTACAGTGCAGCAGGCAAACAATTCAAACGTTGCTGAAA
Source organism: Electrophorus electricus (assembly GCF_041902795.1). Lineage (NCBI taxonomy): Eukaryota > Metazoa > Chordata > Actinopteri > Gymnotiformes > Gymnotidae > Electrophorus > Electrophorus electricus. Next base: position 22,534,072 of record NC_137510.1, read on the forward strand.
TGTCAACAGTCATCGGGGCCATGCACTAAGCCAGGATTGCTAGCTACCTCAAACCTTAGGAGCAAAACTGCATCTGAGGCATGGGGCAGATGATAGCATATTTTGGTTTATCAGACTCAAACGCAGAGGGGGAAGGATGATGCTGGACACACAAACACACACAAAAAAAACACCACCACCACATGAAGAAGGAAGAGGTTGAGGGGAAAACGATGGGTGTAAATACATAAACAAATAAAAGATAACAGCATAATAGTATCCAATCAGCTGCTTGTTACCATGCAGTTTGTTGCCACTGGTTGTTGTTTACAGCTGTATTGCAAGGCAAAATGACTCATTTGTAACTGTGACATTTAAAATGGCCAATATGCAGCCTTGCAAAAAAAATGTAAATAAAAAAAAAAACCACCACTGCCCCAAACATTAAAACTAGCAAACCCCCAACCTTAACCGTGAAGGGATAGTTAAGTAGCCAAGCCAGTTCTAAAAGACGAAGCTGATCCAGCTTCACACGACAGCCTGTCTACAGGGCACTGTGAGTCAGCGGAGCCGTCGGCAAGAATGCATCCATCTTACCTCATCCAGCCTTCACAGACAACAATGACACCAATAATACAGAGTGTTAGCAGGTAAAATGTGGAACAAAGAATTCGCTGAACCATGGAGCTGATGAAGGTAGTACAATAGGCATGAAGCTCCCCTAGGCCTGCTTTGTTATGGCAGGGACTCACGTAAACATACCTTAGGCTACCATCGCATCATGCAAATGATCGCGTGATGTCAAAAGCAACTGTCACAATCAAAACTTGGTTTTCTGGCCATTTCTTTTTTTAAATAAAAATAACAGTGAACGACATCAAATACCTTCTTGCTTTTAACAGTGCAATACATCATGTAGTTGTCTGCGCCAAACAGACAATACACTCCTCCTCTCAAACTAAAGGTAAATTTAGTTGTGTAAATTTACACACCACATTTTAAACTTGCTTTCAACTACTGCAGTGTTTATAATGGCACAGCAAGTAGAGAACAATCCAGACAGCAGGCCTGTAGGTTGGGTGGTGGTGGTGTCGCTCCCATCTATGGGACCATTGTTTGGCAATCTGAGCTCCAATGCAATTTTAATGATGCATGCTTAGTCACAGGACACGCCCCTTTAAACCTTCCAGCTCAGACACCTTGAAATGCGCAACACTTCTTCCAGCTAATTCTGAGGCCTCCGAACAGATTTACTTTACCAGAACCGCCAACATTCGACACAAGTTACCACACACTCTCACATATACCGCACAAACATTAAAAAAAAGCCTTACACTGTTACACTGTTCACCACATTCTGTACGAGCAGTCATAGAATATTGCTGTAGTCTGAAATGCCAAACGCTACCTTAACTCAGAGGAGGGAGTCCCAAGGTTCCATCTAGTATAAACAAAGGGTGTAAACAATGGAAAATGTCCGGTGGAGGGGATAAAGGCCTTAGCCCAGGCCTGAAATGGAGCCAAGAAAACAGGGCAGCCCCCAGCACTCACCCAGCTCATGTAAACAATGAGCACAGCCTTGTAATGGGCCATTCGTTTTCCCATCAAGGAGAGATAGTGGCGTAGCACACAGAAGTGAACACACGGATGTGGAAGCAGTACGTTGAACTGAAAGCCTACAAGTGTGTAATTCAGACCACACTGGATTTTATTTTTAAGCAGAACAGGTGGCTTGAAAATAGAATTTCACCTGTGCCTCTCTTCAGCTTCAGTCTCGTCTAGTGCCTTCTTGCTACCAGGCTCTCCATCTTCTGGTCCCCCCCCCTATAAAAGAACAGGAAATCAGTGTGATCATCCTTCAACTATTAATGTTCCAGTACTTCTCAACATTTTAAGCATGCAATACATTTTATAATGAGTGAAGCACAGGGTAGGCCCAAACAAAAAACATGGCTTACTTCAACTCAGAAGCAATTATCATGGTTTAATTAGTTTAGTCTCAACTAGCCTCAGACATTAGAAGTTGTGCCCTCATTTTGTATAAGTGTGATATGGGGTATATGAAACTGGCTTTTTACAACACACAAAAAGGGGAGTAAATTCAACTGCAGTATCATCAGCAGGAATCCAAAGACACTCAGATGACGGAGGGTGTAAACATTGGAAAACTCAATATTTAAAACATAATGGATTAGAAACAGATTCCAGCAACACTTTATATATTAAAAAAAACAAACAAAAACAACAGTGTCGCCATTATGATCTAATAGTTTGGTAATTATTGTTAATAATAATAATAATAATAATAATATTCCTTTTATACTCATTAATAAATGCACTTTGAATTTCTAAACATTTATAAAATCAAGTTGCAGGATGGAGGTCATATGAAAGCTAGCAATAAAATTGTGCATTATATTGAATAATAAGGATGTACAAGTAAATGTTTAATATTTTACATTAGCATTAATTTGCATAATACATGTCAAATAATTACATAAATATTAATAGCTATTAAATAATAAACGTATGTTTTAGGACCAGTGTTAAATCTTTAATCTAGCTCTAAAAGGTCAATTGTTGTCAATATAAAATATAACTATATTTGAACTGCAAGGTTCTGAGAGTTTGTGATCTGGACATTAACTCTCCTTAGCTTGATTAAACAGGCCTCCTAAAGTAATTTTTAAGGACAAGATAAAAAGGATGGTTGGGGACTATACAGCTTGGAATACTCATCCATCAGGAGACATTTTTTTAAAAAGTAGATTAAAACATATTTAGAACATTAATTTGAATTTGCACGATATTAAGCAAAACTGTCCATTCCATGATGATAAACAGGTTTGTTGCTCTAAAACTGCCAATCAAGATGGAGAGTCAATTTGGTATAGTATCACTTGTACACTACATCAAACGATTGTTCCTGTCATCTTTAAGCAAAAATAAGTCATTTCACATGGCTTTTACAAGGCACACAAATACACGTTTTGGAGATTATTAACAAACTAAACAAAACTATTTGAAGCATTTTTAGGCTACATCTACGAAAAGGCACAGCTCAGACTGGCCTATCTGTCAAATTCCCTGAAACACTCTACAGGAAAATTGTTCTAAATCCAACGATAAACTCATCGTACTTCACAAGCACACACGGCAGGTGAGTGGAGCACACTGGGGCCAGCCACCTTCACCAGGGATGTAGGCACAGTCACTTCGGTTTTCCATTGAAATATGAGATTATTGTTTGATGACTAAGATATGTGTACACAGCAAACAAACGTTTACCTAGTAATGTCTGTAAACGCTGCAAATAATATTTTAGCATTGACGAGCTTTGAATCCCCTCTCCAAATAATATTTCGGACAAATTTAAGGTTGTTTGGTGCCATCTCACATTTAAATTATAAACGTTAACATAGATTGGTTGATACTACGCTACATATTTACTTTAATGTAAAAAAAGACGACAATATTATGGTTGCAGTTAAAAAATGAAGTTATGTTGCCCTACAGAGCAACCCAAAGCATTAGCTACGTATATGAAGCCATTTTTATTACATGCATGGATGTAATAGCTAGCTAAGACACATTCATCGATTTTGGAGCCTGGGGAGGGTCAGACGCATTAGTTCTGAAACATATTTAATGTGCATAGTAGGTGGAATCAATAATTTGTACAAAGCTAATTAGTTCTGAAACATATTTAATGTGCATAGTAGGTGGAAACAATAATCTGTACAAAGATGTACAAACGGCAACTAACAGATAACGAGCTACTAGCTACCGCTAACGATCTTGTTAGGTACAAGATGCAATATAGCTTCTAGAGATACCTCACCTACACTAGGTTAGCTAGCTAGGTTAGATAACTGACTGAAATGATAACGAATCGCATCTGAAATACAAGGTAACCAAGACATTTACAACAATCAGATACTCTACCTACCGAGGTAGCTAGCTTTAGCTAAGTTAGTGAGCTTGTAAAATGCTTGCAAGCTAGCCAGCCTATCGTACAAATCGTACAGTACCATACCTAAAACCAAAAAATATATACTGTTCCTGTAATATATAGCACTCACTTGAAATTGCCGTCCTCTGAGTGCTTTTAGTCTTTCTTTCCTTTTCAAAGCTTGTTCTTGTAAAGAGCCCACGGTCTTTTCCATTGTAAAATCAACATCCGAGTATGTAGCAACACATGTATCTGACATCGACAGTCAATGCTGCCAAGGTGATCTAGAAGAGAGCAGAGAACATCGATTCTGACGCGCTTTTAGTTCATTCTAAAACCTTAGCAATTTAAAACCTTACTCTGTTGTGCAACATAAAGCAAGCCTGTCTTAAGAGCACGTCACATTAATGAGCAAATGTTTGATGAGAATACCGATTCCGTTAGAAAACGTTGGCAGCCTACATAAGCTTAGGATATGAGGCAGTCTCTCATGGTCAATAACTGCAGTATATTTAGCTTATTGGTTTGTAAATCAACTTTTCACACACAAAATAAAACATCAAATCTGGTTACCACTGTAATATAAGACAATACATTGTCTACTGTATTTGTTGCAAGATAATGTAATCGGCTTTACAAGGAAGACACCAAGGGAAGGCTTGCTGATGATTTTGTTGAAAACCTTCGGTTCATCAGAATGAAGTTTCTATCGTTTCCAGTGGCAAGGCATTTTAATGCAAATGGACACTGCATCAATGACACATCTGTTTGCATTGCCAGTTGGTAGTATGACAGCAATGAAGCTAGGAAACTTAAAAGAAAAATAGGCCTAACTGATCTACACTCGTAACTTTAGAACCCAATGCAATGGATGTTATGATATAAACATCTACGTTTTCTAATACACACTGGATCCGCATTCAGCTTGCACAGCTGATGAAGGACATCTGTCTAAAATGTCACGTTTATTGGAAATCTTGTATACTTCATTGCACTTCACTGTTGGCAGAGGAAAAAAATACAAATGCACTGTTTTATTTGTTGTTAAATATCTGTTTTAAATATTTGGGTAAATATTTGTTTTCATTTAACATGTTATGAAAAAAAACAGTGATTTCCTTATGTCTGAGAAGTCCAATAAAGTGTTTTAAAGAGTGCTAAAATCACTCTTTAGAAGTTTCATAGTTTACAGCTGAGAACACCTTTGCAGTGACCACTGCAAATTTAATATGGTTACTTCGTATTTGCATTGTGTTTGCATGATCCAAAGCGGGTGTAATAGTACCACAGACCTAGTTTTTGAAAGTGAAATGTTCGCTCTAAATATTCTGTAAAGCTCATAATAAGATTATGTAATTCAATATGCAGTCTGAATATGTGCTATTAAATTCATCCGGTGTACGTGTCATGTGTGAAGCGCATGTTAAGAATGACAGCTTTAACAGCTGTATGTATTCCATCATGTGCACGTAAAGATAATGAACGAGAACGAAGCCATCGCATGCTGTCATTACACACATTTCTCCTTACAAAAGTCATTTCTGAGTTTCCAGTGGATGCACACGTTACCACTGCCTTTTGCGAGCTCCCTGAGTGGAGATGCTTGTGCTCTCTACTGCCACACTCGAAAGCTCTGGGACGCGCGGGGCGGAAAGTGAACCTTATCACGCGTACACAGTGCGTTTTTGAAGTTCGAGAGGATACTCCTGACAGGGATGTCCGTCCATGCTCCGCCGTGCCGGAGGTCGTTTTTCACGCGCTGTTCACTACATTCTGTGACATTTCAGTGTGGGCTTTCAGAAAATTAAGTTATGGACCATCAAAGCCACGCAACTTTGGAAGAGCCTGGAAACCAGGTAGAAGCTTGCTGAGGAGCATGTATTTCCTCGCGAGCACAACTGCCTTCTTGGAGTCGAACCCAAACCCACTTTGCGCGACTCTGAGGATATAAAGTTAAATGGTTTAATTCGCTCTCGGGGGAAGCGACGTACAAGGCGGCGGAGAATGGCCTCGAAGGAACGGCTATACGAGCTCTGGATGTTATATTATACCAAGGTGAGGCACAAGCTAGCCGCACCACACAGCCACCCAGACGACACCTGTTGGCTCGGAGTCGATCGCGAACCAGTAGCCGCCGCGGCCGCACAGTTTTAAAGTACAGTAGCTAAAGACACACATCTTTACATCCTGTGATTACGTCGCATTGTGCGAATAGTTAAGCAGGCAACCATATTTGCCATTCCTTTCCCTATCTCGGTCAAAACAACAGTTTCAGGAAGTGGAGCTAAACAGACCCAGCGCCGTTGGGGTAGTTGGTGCGCGTGCAGCTGTCACCGCCAAGCATTCGTTGGACAGTCTCGCGCTGAAACGTAACGGAAAAAAAATCAAATCAAATCAAAAAGCGCTGTACTTATTGCCATGATGGATGTTTGTGGTGTTAGGGTCAACGCTATTTGTAGTGTATGTGGCAGTTCCCAACTCTACAGTGCTCGTAATGTTACCTGTGAGTCAGGTAGGTTGTAGCTTATCCGTTAGGCTACTTCCTTACGTTTTCTCTTTGGTCTTCACTAACCGATAGACATCATGCCATGCCGTGCTGTGGTTGGCTTCTGTTTATACGTTTCGATATAAACAAAGCAACGACTCTTATTAATGAACCTAAAACTTAATACCTTCCCAAATATACTCTCTCTAATCTAAGATCAACCCCGTGGTTATTGTTAGCAACTTTTGTCCAGCCTTCAGGGTCTTTTGGTTGAGGTATACACTTAGGATGAGATTCCATATTTCTGATACAGGCGATTCACGAATTAAATCTCTGCTAGGGTGCCAGAATTTGTAGTTATTTGGGGAAGAAAATGCTCATTGCTCTGGCTTTTTATCTGTATTCGAGTAAGACATTTAATTATGAGTTGAGGAGTGCCTCAATTTTGACACCTTTCTCCTCAGAAAAATAACGCTCAAGGAATAAAGAGACGGCTAAATTCTGAATACGATTGGCTGGTCTCTCCTTCATGTCACACCCTCTAGTGGTCCAAAGTCCAAAGGCTTAACATTTAACTAATAATATTACAGCATGTCTGTTTATAAATATTTTTCGCTATTAAGGGTTGAATTTAGCTTTTTGTGTTTCCATTTAGTTATAACTAATGTGATATAGTGTAGGCACTTTTGGTGAGTTATCCTAGTAGCCTACAGCAAATGTTCTTGATGAATGGCTACCATGGAAACCAAGACAGCAGGTGCAGGATTCTAGCCCCATACCCCTGTGAAGTAAGGAACTGCAGAGACTAGTGCTAGTATATGTCTACTTAAACAGCAGTGACAGCATATGCTTAGAGGAGATGATTTCATGGACAGCAGATTGTATGATTACAAATCTTCTGAATTATGCATCAGTCTTTCAGTCTGCTCTTGCCACTGGGAAAATCTCTTATAACTAGAAGTTACATGTTCAGCTTTTTTTTCTGTCATTGTTGTTCTTGTTTCAACACAAGAAAAACACACCCCAGATTTTCCTGTTTTACCATTTACACCAGTTAAAGCAGTAAAGCTTGTCTGTGTGCTTCTGTTATGTTGACTTAGCTATGACTGCCCTTCTTACTTGCTTTGTCCACAAATATTTTAGAGGTTTGGGATTTGTTGCTTACCTGTCATATTTTACTTGATGTCATAACTCAGTCTGTGTGTTTGAATATTTACTTGAATCAGTATTTATTTATCCTGTGTTTTTTGTTTTGTTAAAAATAGGCATACTTTATGTTTATTTTGGCTACATGTCTAGCTGCACAATGCATTCCAAATTTTCTTTATCAAACACCCATTGTTATTTGAAAATTCACCTGTTTCACTACACTGTTTTGCTTTTGTATACTTTTGTATATCCGTTTTGTGCTGGGAATCCTTCCTACACACCCATAACAGGAGTCACTTGTGGAATGAGTCTTTAGTCCACCCTATGTCATAGGGCACAAATTGAGTGGAGAATGGAGTGTTTACACCCTTATTTAACAACATCTCTCTCTCTCTCTCTCTCTCTCTCTCTCTCTCTCTCTCTCTCTCTCTCTCTCTCTCGCTCTCTCTAGCTCTCTCAGAGAGAGAGTAAGAAAGGGTGTTAGATTTTGCATAAGGCACTAACTTGAGCATGATTAGTGTTTTGACCCTGCTCTTTTTTTGCTGGGGGCAGGGGTGTCAATCAGAATACGCTCTGACACCATAATTATCATATATATAATGCACCCACAATCAAATCTGAGCAAGTTCTCAGATAATAACTGGCCATCGCAGCATCTGCCATGGCTAGGTGATGGTCATGTAGGCCGAGATGTTTCTCTGTGACAGGCTCTCATTGACCTGACTGCGAGACTAGAGGTACCTCTGTGTTAGACCACTTCCTCCCGCTTGTGTTGCTTGGAGGACAGCAGTGATGTGATCAAACCACTTCCCGTCATGACTGCTATCGCTGGTAACCTCTCAGTACAACCTGTTCTTGTATGATCATCAGCCCTTTCCTATTGGAGCATCAATTCCAATGTTGCAGAGCGTCATTTTTCAAGTTTTCCGTCAGGTTGTGTGTGTGTGTGTGTGTGCGTGCGTGCGAGTGTGGGTTGGAGGGGGGGTGTTGGGGGTGGCATTGTCAGTAAGCTACAGGGTTCCACAGATTTAGTTTTATTTCAGTTTTAGTTTTACTGATCAAGTTAATCACTCCCAAACAAGTTTCTCTTTTAGTAAATGGAATGGTTTCATGTGAGAGAGAACTTGTCAATTTTGCTAATGTAAAAATAACATTTTTTTGATAATCTGACCAGCTGCTAAGGCACACCAGTTAGCATAATGCTCTAAGACATCCACAGACCACACTGTGTGTGGTACAGTGTTCACTCCTCTGGTGAAGTTGATTTTGGTAGGTACATTTTCTGTAGGCAGTACAAACAATGCACCTGCCTGCCTCAGTGGATTCCATTGCACTTGAAATGTTCTCAGTTAGCGGCTTTACTTTGGGCCTTTTGTCATGCACCAGAAGGTCAGGTTCTGAGGCACATTTGAGCCAGATATTTGCTCACATGTTCTATGCCATGTAAAGTCTGAGTTCTCAGCTATTGACATTATGAATGTAGTTGTTTGTCCTAGATTTCAGTCTAAGTTTTCAGCCACATTTTGATAATGCCACTAGAGGTGCTGCTAGAGACATATCTGCTCCCAATACATTAACTGACAATAAAGACAATTTTTAATTTATCGTTATTGGTACAGTATTGGAGTTTCAGATAATAATTACATAATTGTAATCTGTCCAACAAATTAAGTCTTTTTAAAATTTCATTTGGGCTTCATTTGTATATTTCTACAGCTATTTAAAAAATGGCAATCAGCGGTGGTTAGTTTTCTTTTGTCAAGTGCAACCTGTAACCTATTTGGAACTTATTTTCACATCAGATTTAATTATTTTATTTTATTATTTTTTATTATTGTTACACTATTTACTCATTAAGCAAGTTATCTAATGTTGGGGACAGTTATTTTTTCTGGGGGCTTTCCAGCCATAGGCAAATAATGGCACTTAACGTTTGACAAAGGTTAGTAAATAAAATGTAATGAAACTATTTTTGTTTTCCTTTGTGTTAACTGCAATATATATTTACAATACTTACAATTTATTAAGTGCACTGCAATTCAAATAAAGATTATATTTTGAACTTGCTTTACAATGCATAAAGGTAACATTTTTGGTTATTATTATTGATGTTGACCACAACAAGATGCTCAGTTATCATTTCAATCCAAGTAAATAAATATTTGAGCATCCCTAAATACTAATAAGGTGGCATTTTTTAACCTTTGAAATAATACCAAAGAGACTCAACATTTCACTACAGAGGCTGACTCATTGCCTGGGCTATAGTAGTACTGTATTTGCTTTACTCTTTACTGTCTAAAAAGAATGAACAGAAAGATTCAACTTGTATTAAATGGTAGAAACTAGATTGCCTTCATAAACACAGAAGAACAATCATATTGTGGTTGTACATACTCTTCACTAGTAGTCTGTTCCTGCAGGGATGTTTTAAACTCCTTTACTTGTTGTTAAAGCAATTTAAAAAGAAGTCTCACATTACCTGACTGAATGTGTTCCACAGTGTACGTTTGAGGTCAGCTAATTTAAAAATTACTAACCAAAAACTAACTTTAAGAAAATGGTGCGAGTGTTTTGGTGTTTATGCTGGAAAGCTATGGAATGCCAACAAAACACTTAATGTACGTTCAATAACTATAAAAAGCAGCTTTAAAGATACATAATAATTAGAACTTTCTTTGCTTTTATTTTGCCTTTTTTCTTAGTTTTCATTTGTCTCTGATTAATTTACTTCATTCTATTGCCTATGTATTTGCTTAGGCAATTTAGTTTTCTTTCCCTGTGTTGTGTTGTTCTTTATATTACTTTTTTATGAATTCTATATTCTTATTCTTATTTCAGTGATTTTAGTCACTTTTCTTTGCTTGGTAAAATCGGTGTAAATAAATAGCCTGAATCTTAGTATCAATAGTCTGTTATAATTTGACTCCGTCTTGGACAAATCCCAGCAGGTCTATTGTGGAGCTGTTCCTTGCACTCCTTTTATGAGCAATACTTTGGATGAATTAAAGACTGTTTCAACGTGCGCTCAAATTTGTTTTTCTCTTTTCTTTTTTGTCTTTGAGAACTGGCATTTATTTCTAATCTCTGTTATACTCTAAAGCTAGGATCATAGATTACTGAGTAAACAATCGGTTGTTTTTAAATTCAACCCAGAGCTCCTTAAGAGTGCCAGTTCTGCAAAACAGCTTCAGAACATAGCAGTTATTTTATATTTTCTTTCTTTCATGATATATATGTACCAACACAGTTATTTAGTGAGGGATGGTGTAATAGTAGTGTGCCAAAGCCCAAAAATCCAGTCTCATTGAGAAATGCAATTTGAGCAATTCTCCCATGCTGTGGGGCTTAGTGGGATCCTTTCAGTCTGAGTAACACCCATCTGTTTGAAATTTCCACTGGTAAAGGTTGACAGCACGTGATGAGGTCAAAGACGTCAAGCAGCCATGTGGTTCTTCTAGCATTTAGTATTTGTAAAAGCCTCCTGGGGCTTTTAAAGAGATTGTTGCATCTTAATTTTTAATCAGCTTTGATGTCTGATAATCCATCACCCACACATGAGGAGTGTTATTCTGTCTGGATATACATCACACACACACAGAATATGTTGAAACCAATTGACAGTCCTCTTGAGCTTTTTTGACTCCTCACATAAGTAATGAACCATTACTTTGATCTGCTGTAGCTATTGTATTCAGTGAATATGCACTCTGATTATCAGGCGCTATATTTTAGTGCAAGGCTTGGCTTTATGTCCCTAGAGTACGCATAGGACCCTCTCCACCTCTCTCCAAAAAGGCATCTGGATTACACGGAATTGAGGTGTCTCTCCATGATCCTGGTTGTGCAACGCATTGTGGCATTCACCTTGCAAGTCCACACTTGTCTGCCGAAGAGTTTATCAATGCCAGATTCCACTTTGAAAATCCTTCAGTGTCAAGCACTTGCAACCGCCACAGGAAACTAGACCACTCTGACATCAAGAAGTGAAAATCTTGTCTACAAGTCATTCTCTAGTTTTGAAAATGTTAAATTGACTGGTTTTGTTGCCTGTGCTCACCAGAGTGTAGCTGTAGCTGACATGACAGGTCATTGGCTTCTTCTCACTGCAGATATTTTTTGAAACAGCAGGGAAATCCACCCATTCTCCAGGGGCACTTTCAACGAGCAATAAGTCCACCTCAGACAGACCAGTTGTGACCTGCTGCTGGTGAACAGCTCCAGTACTTTCCAGAGCCTCCCGTGAGACTGTTTGTGGATATATTTAACCCCCTCTTTTTTGGCTTATTTAGTCTCTTTGGTCTCGGTCTTCTCAAAGAAGGTTAAACTGTCAGTTTATAACACTAATCTGCAGATCTCTGCTTTGTCTGTTGTCTGTTGGCTGAGCTTGGGTGCTCAGTGTTTGACAAGCCGCCCCTAAGGTCTTGACTCTATTTTCGTGAAATTATCCCCGGTTTTCCCTAAAGCATTCTTAGCCTACATTAATGCCTGTGACCTAATTGAACTGAAGTCTTGTGTTTTCTTTAAACCCCCTGTCTTCATCTTTAAGACCTTGTTGATGCTGTTTTACACCGAACACCCAGTTTATCGTTTGAATTGTTCTGTTATGAGTGGTGGGTATCGCTGTTTGGGCTTCTTGGAAATGGTCATGGTGAAAGAAAGCAAAGTGTGGCAGTGGAGACTGCAGCTGAGGATGCTGGTGTGGGCTAATTATCCCTCATCATTGGCTCTGTGAGGGATAATCTGCTTAATGGTATAGCAGCATCCTGTCTGCAGTTACTCAACACGTGTCAGCAACCTTCTGGAAATTTTATCGAGTTTAGTGCTGCCTGCATGTCTACAGTTTACAAATAGACAGACATGTATACAGGCACATTACTTGTAATCACATGAATCTTAGTGTAACTAAATCACTTTAATCTCAAATCAAAGTCTAAATCAAATGCTAATTCTAATTAGACCTAACCCTTAATCATAACCACAGCTATTTCAGACCTGATGCCTAACCCCAAATTTAAACCCCAAATTTAAAGAAAGCTATACTGATACGCATAATTTTAAACTTTATCCGCAAGTATAAAAAGTTTTACCAAATCTTATTTTTAAAAGCATATTTATAAGTCAGTACTTGAAGAATGTTCTCATTTCTTGGAATTTTACTCCCCTCTGATCTGCACAAGTAAAAAGACACAAGCGTACACAAACACACACACACACACACACACACACACACACACGCGCACACACACACACACACACACAAACACAACCAACCAAACTCAAGTTCTCTCTCTCTCTGTCTCTGTTCTGAGTGATAACCTCTAATCCTTTATGTGGTCCAGAGAACTGAACCAGGAAACCCAGAGAACCTCTCTTTGTCCCAGCTCAGCTGCCACCGGCCTTGGAGCCACCCAGAATCTCAAACACCCACAGCCAGCTGCGCCCCCCCCCCCCCCCCCCCCCCCGCGCCAACCCCCCCAAACCCCCCCCCCCCCCCCCCCCCCGCTCCCTCAGGCTGTATTCAAATTTGGCTTAGGCAGCAGATCTAAAGTTTCATGGAATCTGATTGTAGGCATGTTTGTGTTTATATGAACTCAAATAGTGCAGCTCTTTTTAAACTGAACAGTGATCTAAGTTTTGAACATGGGTGAACCCTTTAGTGGTTTTGATGTCCCTGGAGCTTGACAGAACCCTTGAGTTCCTCTATTAACAGGTATCAATATGAGCATATGAGCTACTATATCATTAAGCAAATGATCATATTACCAGTGGAAGGTACCAGAATTTTGCTTTCAATTTTGATATCTCAGTATGATATATTTTCATTTCCAATTATCATTATTGAAATTGATATTGCCAAACAGTGGCTGTTGCTGTTACTTTATATTATAAATATAAGGAAGTTATTTAGTTCTTTTTTTAAACAATAGAAACTCTGTGTGTTGTAGGACTACAAAAAAAAAGATAATCAAACCATGTCAAAACAGAAGCATGTCTTTCTTGTAAGTCTCGCTGCGAAGTCATTCATGCAGTGATGACAATTTATTTGTAACACCTGTGCTGCAATAAGAAATGATTATTTGATCTGCAGCATAGACAGGAGGGCTTCAACTAGTCAACTTCATAGCTTTTTAGCAGTGTTTTTAAAATAGAAAATTCATTAAGTGTGACTTTATCACAGGCTGGCAGGGCACATCCTGTCAGACACCCTTTGCTTTGTCCCTTAGGGAAATCGATGCAAGAGTCAATATTAACTGACACCCATATAACTGCTCTCCCAGTCTGGCTTTAGCATTCTTCCACTTGTGCCTGTAATTTTGGAAGAGGGGGAGGTGCACTTGTCTGAGCATGCCCATTTATTCCAACTTCCCACCGCTCTGTTGTTTGTCCGTGGGCCATGCTGCTTTAGCTGCTGATTCTCCACAGTACTTTTATAGGTAATTCTGGTGTATTCACACATGTAGCAGGGCTGAGGGCCTAATTGAGGAGAGACCATACACTTCCTATAACTTCCTAAAAGGAGGATCTGTAAAATGTGCCCTCACAAGTTTCTCATCTAACAAAAGCTTTTATAAATTCGTCTTGTGTGATTCTTTAAAAGAAGAAAATACAAGGGCACGAAGTCATCATATTCTTTATGGTTAGCTGTAGGATGGTAAACTGAATCATGCAGTTCCTTAATCTGCAGTAAAGTTCATTGCAGATGTGCCCTACACTTTCAGACACTAGCTGAGTTAATGGAAATGGTACAAGAAGATGCATCATTTCTCTTCCCATCATTTCTTTTCTGTTTTCCCTCTCATATCATATGTATATTCTCTGGTTGACAGAGAAATACCACAAGCAATGGGAAGTCCACCAATAAGACACCAACAGCAGTAAAGGAAGTAGTGATGAGAGGAAATGTGCCTTGCTTAAAGTGACTTGGCATTTCCTGGTTACTTGAGAGAGAGAGAGAGAGAGAGAGAACAAAACAGAGAGAAGAAAAACAGATAAAAAAGAAGAGTGAGAGAGTGTGTTTATCATAGGAAATAAGAGAGCATGTGTATGCCTGGAAGAGATGGTGGCCTGTAAATGGTTCTGAGAGTACCACACGTGCACGTGTTCTGGCAGCCCAACAAGTCAGCTGCGGCTCAGAAGAGACCGGGGTCCTCCCCCCACTACCTCGCCTGCCATGAGACATGGACTGGCCCTCAACTGAACAGCAACTGGTAATGTTCACTATTGTGTTTCTTCCATTGATGCAAAATGGCTACAGATTAGTTTTTTAGCATCAGTGTGTGGTGGTGGTGCTGGTGGTAGTGTTGTGCTACTCGAGTTGTTTTTTCATGAAGCATGTGTCTCAACTGCTTGACTCTTACGTAGCGAGGGCGATGATGCACCAACTTCCTCTGCAGATGTGTTGTCTGATCGGGCTTTGGCATGTGGTCTGAGTGGAGCATCACTGCCTTAGCTGACTCTTTCCAGCCCTTGGTCAGCTTTTGAGTGAGAGTCACATGCTGAAGGTCTTTTGCGTCTGTCCCCTCTGACTCAACGGCTGCAGTGATCACACTTTCTGGGAGCAGCTGTGTAGGCTGCTGACATCTCACCATCTCCACAGATGAATAATGCCCTTAGCGCTTTGAAGTTTTACAAAAGCCAGATTAAACGGCAGGGCAATAACGTTGGTGCATTTGGCTGGTTTATATGTGCACCATGTTTTTGTGCAGTGCCATAGTGAATTATGAATCTGATTTGATATATAACAATGTTTCCCAGTTTGGGTTTTTTTCTGCACTATCCCATTACCTTGCTCCTGTAGCTCACCTGATAGAACAGGTAGAGCAAGGTGCTAACAACACTAAGGTCATTGGGTCAATTCCCAGGGAGTAAGGCTCTGGAGAGGCGTATATACTGAAAATGTGTAAATGTAAACCAAGCAATTGAAATGCTGTGTACAGTAGTGCTGTAAGCTGGGGGGAAAACAAAAACGTGGTCCGTCTTTGCAGAGATCCCCAGGAATAGATTCTGAAATACTACTTCATATGTTCAGATTCATAACATAACAGGTATTAAGCAACTTCAAATTCCCTCAGATAACCTAGAATGACATGGCATGAAAAAGGTGACTGAACAAAAGTGGTTTGTCCATGAACTAAGAAGTGAGTTACCACTGTGTGATGCTCAATTTGAACTGAAACATCAGGTCTGATTAGTTGATATTGTCCTTGTCCTAATATAAGTCCTAGATGTGTAACGTCACCCTGATGTAGGAGTGGCAACTACGGACAAAATCCTAATCCTAATTGCCTCTTGCCTAACTCCAGGTTAAGTAGTACATGAGGAATAGTAGACAAAGAAGAGTGAAGAGAGCATCAAGTTAGGCTGATCATTTGAACCCGGAACATCTGAGTTCCTTGCATTAATTACATGTTGATCATATCAATGTACTGTAGTACATCTTCCCCACCTCACATCATCTACCCATCCATCAATAACACTTTGCTTCCTTTTTTATGTTTTTGCACAACATGCATTAGAGTTATGTAATCCTATGATGTTGAAACGGGGCTCCGTGGCCAAGAACGATATTGTGTACCAAGACCATGATCCAGGCTCACGCTTTGCCATCACTTGAACAGATAGAACCTGTTGATCCCATCGCCTTCTGGCTTGCAATATCCTCTGTGACATCACACAGGAGCACCCGCTGCAACTTCCTCTTGCGCTGACAACAGCTTGGGTGTGCTCTAATTGTGGAGATAGAGGGGCGTGAAACACGCTGCGTACTCTGGCCTCATAACTCAGCCGAGCAGGGCGCTGCTCCAGAGACCCAGTTCACAACCATTCTCTCCCAGTGAATACGCATTCATGTGTTCCTCCTGAGCTTGTGTCTGATTCTAACCATAAGCATATCCTGTTTGAAATTTGAGCTACCCTCTGCCTTACGTGCACTCTTTCTCTCTCTCTCTCATGCATTCCTGCAGAAAGATGTGGGTTACCTGCAGCAGTGGCTGGAAACATTCGTGGCAACCTTCGAAAAGATCATCGATGTGCAATCCCTGGAGCCACGTCGGTGAGTCATCCCCACGCTGGCTAATCCAAACGCTGCCTTTTCTGTGCACATGGCCCCCGGAGAGAGCGTGCACCACACTTGGAGAAGGACCTCGATAAAGCTGCTATTATCCACACCACAATGGGGACATGCAGCCAAATCAGAATGCGGGGTTTTTTAACTTACTCACAGGCAGGCATTTGTACCTTACCAAAAAGTGTTAAAATGTTACAATGAAGCAAACATTGTCCTTTTTTTGGTATTTTTATGTATTTAAAAACTTTGAAAGACCTTATTAAGATTTAGAGATTTTGAAGAGAAGTTGTCATCAAGTTAATTTTGGCTTATTTTTATTAAGTGTTTTAGGTAGTGTAAAAGTAGGACTGTCTCCTGTGTTCTTAAATGCATAAGTAAGGATTGTATGTGAATTCAGACCATTCAGAAGGCTGAGAATGACACCTGCTTTGTTGAAGTTTTTAGTTGAAAACATTTGTTTTCATATGCAAGTACATAAAATGAAGGAAAAAAAAAACATTTGAAAATATAGTTTCATGTTAGCCTCTTAGAACCCCCGAGCAATAGTTTACTCGTGAGGTTCATGCACGATACATTGACGAACAAGGAATATCTCTTTTGTTCCCTCTATAAACACCCGGAGCCTGTGTCTACAGGCCCTAAAAAAGGTTCATAATGTTCTTTTATACCCTAAAGTCCTTCCATAGGAGTAATTACATACTCCAAAACTAGGTAAATACTTTTACCAAGCAATTGCTATTATTTATGGATGGTTTAATTAACCTGTAATTTCGTAACCAGTCCTTCATCTTAGTGCATTGCTTCTGTATTCCCAGCCCCAGTATTTTTTTAATATTGTTTGTTTGTTCCTTTTCTCCAAATACCATATCATGTCCTTAATGACGCGAAGCTTGTCGCCATAGTGACCTGACCCACTGAAGCCCTTATGAGTAGCATGGTAACGTACAGCAGGTGTCTCTCCATGGCTCTCTGTAGTCTGGAGGAGTGGAACGCGGAGGTGCAGTGCCTGCCACGGGAGGTGCTCGTCTTCCTGGGCACGCAGCTCTGGCACAGCGTGCTCCACCTGTCGGGCCAGGACCAGAGCAACCCCACCCCCCATCCACTTCTCCTCATCAAGTTCTTTATCATCATCTGCAGGCAAGGAGACCACCAGCGACCCAGCCCCGAGCAGGGCGCATCCACCACTCTCTGCCGGAGTTCATATTCCACTGCTGCTTGTACTTTGTACATTCTCATATGCGGAGCTGAGTATAGCGCCGATGGGTTTCTTTTATAATGTGTCTGAAAAGGCCAGTTCAACTTGAACAGTTCAAGTTCAAGTTCGGTTTATTCATCACATACATAGTCATACACAGTATAACTCGCAGTGAAATGGTGGAGAAACACATATATGTGTCATTTGAGCAGTTGTAGGCATTATTGTTGCTAAGGGCAGAGATGAGTTTCAGAAATGACTAAAGGACTCTGCCTAAGATGACACATTACACACCCTTTCCTCTGAGCGACCTGTACCTGTAATTAAATACACAGATGACTGTCAAAGCTAAGAGTCAGCTGTCTTTTTGTCAGAGTAGTACACCCAACTTTTACTCTCCTCTTTGATAGTTTGGCTTTGTTCTCAGGACTGGTTTAGCAAGCATGGTGACCTAAGGGCTGGAAGCAGGCTTTAATCTTTGACCTTACTGTGAATGAACTTGCAGGAACATGGAGAATATTGACCCTGACAAGACCCCTGGTTTCATGCTCGAGACCATCAAGCTGTTGAGCTTTTGCTTAAATCAGGTAAGGAATTATCAGGTGTTACTCTTTCAGTCCTTCCCAGACATGCCAAAAATGTCCCCAGTTTTAAAAGTTTTTTTGTGTGTGTGTGGTTTGTCTGATTTTGTTGATTTGTTTTGGAAGCGCACCATTAATATTAAAATAGTGGCTGAAAATGAATGAGTGTGGGTCTTTGTAGCTTTAGAATCTAGTGAACAGGTAGAATGAGAAGGATGCAGTGGAAAGGAGTGTGACCTATGCGTAGTGTGCAGGAATATGTCTGCCCTTCTGTTTCACAGTAAAGGCCAAGAGATCTTTCAATGAGCCCATGTAGATGTAGCTTTTGAAAGATGTGGAATGTGGGTGTGTGTCTGGGTGTGTTTCAGCTGAAGAAGAAGCCCAAGGACCAGAGCACTCTGGAGTCTGTGGTACTGCATGGCCTGCTGCTGTGTGAAAATCTCTTTGACCCTTATCAGACATGGAGGAGACGGCAGGCAGGGTGAGCATGTGTGTATGTATGCATGTGCGTGTTTTTGGGTGTGGGAGGGGGCAGGGTGTTAATCCAGAGTGGGAATATGTGGGAGATGATAGGCTGAGGTGGGCTCTGGTTCTGCCCCTGCTGATAACAAGCACATGCACACCACTGCTCTGCCACAGTTATATGTAAACAAACACGTACATGCAGTGAGTGTGTGTGTGTGTGTGTGTGTGTGCATACGCGTGTATGCAGCCTGTCCATGCAGCCCTCAGTGCACGCTGTAAACATGAGCCATCTGAAACAGCATCATAGGCCTAACAGTTCGTGTCAGCTACAAATGTGATTGACATCATTCCTGACTCTGAGTTTGTGTTTGTGCATGTGTGTCTCAGTGAGGAGGTCAGCATGTTGGAGAGGAGCAAATACAAGTTCTCCCCTCTCACCCTGCCGGAGGAGTTGCCTGCTTTCTTCCACGGTACGCCACACACTCCCACCATTCTTAAACTTTAACACACACCCACCCCTTCTTAAGACATCACATTGTCATTCAACGGTATCGTCCGTGATCCACAGTGAGCGGGACCGGTCATGTTGGGCTGCTGTGAGATGTCATCTGTGATTTCTCCAAAGCATTGTAGTAATACAAACTCACACTGGTACAAAGGATGTGTGTGTTTGATTGAATTGCAGACACAATAAAATTATAGGCGGGTTAAACTTGCTTGTGTGACTTGCCTCTTCAGGTTTGCCTTTGGTCTGGGACTATAGGGTCTGCCTATTCTTGGCCAAGTGATGGGGAAAGGTAGCTGAGTCAATCTATCTCACTGAACTCATTAAGGGCATAAAGAACAGTCTCAGCCTTCCTGTCTGCTCACTGCTTGAGAGTGTGTTTGTGGGAAAGGTCTGTTACCATTTTCTGCTGTTTCCCCAACTTTATATGTCAGCGAAGCAAGTATGATGAAATAACCCATAATGCTTCATGGAACATGAAAAAGCTGCCCGAAGTCACAAAAAGAATAGGAGTTTATGGGACTTCAAAAATTAATCTGATGTATTAACATGAATTGCATCATTCAGACGTCTCTGTGTTGGGTAGGTAATGTCTACAGCAGTGGGGCTTAGTTCAGATCTCTGCACTGGTGGGTGTGTACAGTAGATGTGCCTCAGCTTCCTTCAGGGTCATCTTTTCTCTCGGTTCCTGGTTTCTGTTGCCAAATGAGACATTGTGCATTAGAACATCTAGATTAACTTTTAGATTTCCTCACTTCTCACCCATGCTGGTGTGTGTGGCCCTGGCTGTGCCCACAGACTGCCTGCAGGAGAGCGAGCTGATCCCTGAGCCTCTGCTCCTGCGCCTGGTGCATCTACAGGGCGCTGTCATCAGTGGCTGCAAGGTACCCTGTCTTGCACTTGCCTCCTTTCCCACAGTGCACTAGTGTTACGCCACACCACTCCTGACCCTCCCTTACCACAGGTGTTAATCCCCCCTCCCAGAAGGGCATGTCTGGGACGAGTACCTGGTTTCCTCACGTGTGCATTTAGACATTGCGTTATGTCCTCTTTCTGTGTGTGTGTGTGTGTGTGGTTGCACACGTGCGTGCATTGTGTGCTACAGAAGAACGGCCTGCTCTCCATCACGCCATACGCCGTGGACGACCTCATGTCAGTGCTGCGTACCTGGTGCCTCCGTCCCGCCCCCTCCAACAAGGAGCCCAAGGACCCCCAGTTGGTGCAGCTGGCCCTGCGCTGCCTGACGGCCATCATCCACCTCCTCCACAGCAGCAGCCCTGCAGAGAGGCAGCTGGAGATCAGGAGCGTGCTGAATAGCTACTTTCAGCTACTGAACTGGAACCGGCCGCCCGCAGGCGAGCAGCCTGACAGCCTGGCCTGGGAGGGCAACCTCATCACACTGCAAGCGCACATGCTCAGTAAGAGGCTACATCGCGTCCTGCAGTCCTGCGGACCATTTTTGTCCATCTGTATCTGCTCTTGGCTCTTATTCAGCTGTGAACAATTCTGTCAATGCAAAACAATGCATTCTCTTCCCTTTCTGTTAAC